>NW_027466831.1:3297500-3595000 GCF_046128005.1 Genypterus blacodes
TTGGCAACAAATTTGAGGCAATTTCAGTAATGACATGAATTAGAGGCCAGGCTGAATGAAAGCTGGGCAGGACAGAAAAGGAAAGGAAAGGAAAGGAAAGCACTTCTTTCATGTTTTGAAGCTATAGGAAGAGGAAAAGGCTCCCGTGTCTCTGTGTGCATTTACACTCAAACATACCTGAGTTTCATTCAGCTCGATGCCTCTGTGACACTGTTTCTATTTTAAGCTGGAATTCTACATTATGATGGTGGAAATAGGACAAACACACACACACACACACACACGTACAGTCACTCATACAGAATGAACGTCTGAGCATAAATGGCAGCTGGCAAGACAGGCTTAGCCAAGCATGAAAATCAACATGAATTCCCTCTCGGCTGGAGCTCGATGCCCCGATGCGGCGATGCCTGCGACCCGTGTCCACGTCCCCAGACAGCCCTTCACACCGCCATGATGGGGCCTCATGAGGCGGAAATAATGTCAGAGTGTTGGAAGACAGATCTCAGGTGATATAGAGGAACACCACAGCTTGTCACAGATAAAGATAGAGATCATTTAAGATACCAAATTAACTCTTTCACGTCCATGTTTTGATTCTTTCTTCTAAAACTGTAAGCAGAGGCCAAAACTCGTATATTAATTGAGTTCAATCCATTAATGTGCTTTACTTTGCCCTCTGGCATTTCAATCACGCTATGAGCCGCGTTGCCTTCAGGTCCAAATTGTAAAAGCAAACACAGTATCTTTGCATAAGTGTTTGGTAATTAAATCTTTGTGTCTTTGATCAGTTTAAACAAAGTACAGTCATAGTGGATGTACTTTAGTAAAGGATCCAAAAATGAACTTGACATAAGGGAGACTCTATTTCAGTGTCCTGTGTGAGATTTCATCCGTGAAATTATCTTCCTCATCATCATCTTCGGCTCTCAAAAAAACCCCATAATTTACTGTTCAATACGTTCAAAATAGGGCACTCAAATCTTAGTTGGGTCTTTTCACCCTTTAGAAAGCAGAGCAGCTGTAGGAGACGGCTTTGACATCAAGTGGGCCAAAGGGAGGGAGGAGGGGGGAGCTATTAATCCCCCCCCCCCCCTTCATTCAGCAGTCCTACAATGAATTGCAGCTGTGGTTGAAGATAAAAATGGATATTTTTTTTCCCGGGGTGATTATCTGCAGTCAGGTGCCTGGGTGGAGGTATGATCACAGCAGAGAGGAGCGAGAGGACACAGCCAGGGAGGGAATGGGAAGAGGAAGAGGAGGAAGAAGAGGAGGGGGGGGGGTAAAAATAAGAGAAGGAGAGAGTATGGTAGAGAGAATGTGAGAGAGGGGGAGACATGAAGGAGACAAAGAGAAATGAGGATGATGGGTAAGGACCAGAGGCAGACAGGAAGAGTGTGTAAGAAAGAAGGAGCAGACTGAGAAAATGACGGCAATTTCAGAATGCAAAGATGAAAAAAGAAAGAACTGGACTCAGAGGAGAGGAGAGGAGAGGAGAGGAGACATAGAGCTGTTCAATATTATTTGTTATTTATCTCAACCAACCAGAGCGGCACAATAGAGATGTTATCTGCAGCACCTAAGGGTGTCGAGCGTTTCAGATCACGGTGGAAACGTGATAAGCTACATTCAAGATTGAATTAGAGAGAGTAGCGATCTGATAAGACGGCTTCTGTTGCCACCGATAGGATGCAGAATATTTACATGTTTTATAGGAATGCCGAACAATAGGCCGACTGACCGTGTAACACAATGTACCTCAGTGTTGTTTCATATCAGCGGTTGCAGCTTTTATTCTGGCCACTGTTGTGACAAATCACATCAGACAGAGTCTGGAACCATCACAGCATCATTTAGGTGATTTGCTGGTGAAAATAGATCCAGTATTCCACCTTAAATGTGGGATGAATGTGGTTGAAAAGTACAAAATGCGATTGAATAGATATTTTGTGTATTTTAAGGACTTATTATTGTTATCAAAGGACCGTAATGGAGCTATAAAACAGCAGACTAGAACATGAATGCAGTGTTTTTACAGGTAAATTCAACAGATATTAGCTGTATAGGCATCACATGTAGCCTAATAAATCAACAAATGTTCAAATAATAATACAAACAATGACTGATGATAATTATATCCCTTTCCTCACCTACTGAATGTAAAACTCGTAAATCTGTCTAGACATTGTGCTTTCCTCCATCTAAAAGGACTGTGTGTGTGTGTGTGTGTGTGTGTGTGTGTGTGTGTGTGTGTGAATGTGTGTGTGCGTGTGTATGTGCGTCTCGCCCTTGTATAGTGTTGTGTCTGCGTTTCCCCCTATGCTCTGCTTGAATAGTACAAGTGGGAGATCAGAAAGCAATCAGCAGCGTAGTTGTAGACACACATAGCAAGAGCGCCTGAGGGCCCCATGTTGCTGAGGCGAGGAGAGAAACAAGCCGGCTGTATTGATAGACGTTTGTGAGACCCCCCCCAGGGGGAGAAAAGGTTACCATAACACCACCCGGGCACAGAAACCAGAGGACGGATGAAGCTTCCGTGGCGCGCTCTGGAAAATGACATACAAAACATTGTTTCTGTTTTAAGTCATGTAAGGACAAAGCCGGGGAGAGTTAGAGCTCAACATACGATCACGGTTAAATCAAGGTCAATGGGATATCATCAAGGGAAGTGGTCGCATTGAAATTCATTCTAATGTGAAATTTAACAAACCACAAACATGACGAAACAACAAAAAGCAGCCAATTGTTATGAATGAAATAAAAATGGAGACGAATGTTTTACACCGTTTCATCAGTCGGTTCACTTTTCAAAGGCCCCTAAAGAGATGAAGGCCAATCATACAGCTCATCAAACTGCCGATTGAACACATTTTGCTCTGGACCACAGCGGTATTGACCCACCATCTAAACACGGAGCCACAGTCATTATTGGCCCGGTCGTCGCCCAGCGATTACACCTCGCCAAAGACAAAAACTCCCTTTGTAGCCGGGCAGCATGTATTTGTGCAGCGTCTGGCACATCCAGACTAGGAAAATCAATGGGTAACATCCATTCTTGTTGAGTGGTGTGTATTTGTTATTGTGTCCATGTGTGTGTGTGTGTGTGTATGAGTGAGGCTGGTACCTGAGCTCATGATAAGTGCTGGAGGTTTTTATTTCTCGCCCCACTGCTGTTGATTGTGCTACTGACAATAGCAGTTAATGACAGCAGAGGGTGGCTGTGTGTGTGTGTGTGTGTGTGTGTGTGTGTGTGTGTGTGTGTGTGTGTGTGTGTGTGTGTGTGTGTGTGTGTGTGTGTGTGTGTGTGGGGGGAGGGGGACCCATTTTCAAAGGCATGCACACATTTTATTTTTATTCATAAACCCTGTATGCAAGTTCCAAGCGCTCTCAATGAGCTCTGCTAGACTCAATTAAATCAAAGCTGTTGGAGGATCCCGGCCACATCAGAGGGGCTCCGAACAAAAAAGCTTTCCGCAGGTAGAGAATCAATTGCACGGAAGATGTGCATTTCAATGAGCCATTCAGGCGAGAGGCGGAGAGGAAATGGACGGGTTATACTAATAACAACACACAGCCACAATGAAACGTATCAGTGCTAATTTGAGAAAGTTACTTCCTGTATTGACCAACTGCATCTTGTGATCTAGCAACTGCTGAAATTAGATATTCACTTTCTAGAATTTAGGAGATTAGAGATTAGAGATTTGTATATAAACATAATAACGCTCCTACATGTTCTGACACCTACGATATAAAGGAAAATAAAAGCTCCACTCCAAAAAAAGGGTTTATATCCACAAAATACGATATAACAGCTGAAAATTTTCAACAAAACCACAACCAAAATCATAAAGCTGAGCAGACAAACTAGCCACCTTCTCTCCAAAACTGGACCGTACCATCTGCTCAGGGAAGGAAACGAGCGGGGAGTCAAAGAAGAATCACCAACAATGACAACATCCATATGAATCCAAACTCATATGATTTGAAATCAAATTCTGGTGACGCACACACTCCCTGTCACCTGTGTGTGTTAGGCTCTCACGGTCACAGTGCAGCCTGATTCAACAACATGTCTGCGGTCTCACAACATAAAACTTTAATGAGAACAAAACATCAGTAACTATTCACTGAGCTCTGCTTCTTTATTGACGTGTGTGTGACAAGACCACACACAGGGTATCACATGTAGGCCCACACACACCAACACAAACTTACACGTGCTCTGACTGAAACACACACACACTTGCTCTCCAGTAGATTAGGTGTGATAGATATTGATGGCTTTCCATCACCTCTGGCTGTTCAATATCAGAGAGGTTTTCACACAAAAATGAGCCAAGAAAGAGAAGAAAAACACAAAAACAATGATTTATACTGTCTCTCCCCTGAGGCAGGTGTCAGGCACAGGGACGCCACGACCTCATGCAGAATTTCCAGTGAAAAAAATGAAAATAAATATATAAAAATGTGCTCCGTGTTGGTGGCTGAAGGTTTTTTTTTCCTTTCTGGCAGTGTGTGAAAAATCGATGGCATCGCTTTGTGCCATGCAGGCCTCGGGGCGCTGCGAGGCCCCAGCGGAGCCACTGGGTTTATTGTGTTAAAAAAAAGGCAATTACAATGTTAATGTGTCGCAGCAGGGGAGTGAGTGAACCCGGGAACCGTCAAAGGTGATGGAGAGAGCGGAGTCACCGTGGGTTAACAGCGAAATGGCGTCTGGGGAGCGTTTGCTCTCACACACACATACACACAAACAAGGAGGAGGTGGAGGAGAAGGATACACACGCAAAATTCACACACTGACATGAAAACACACACACCGAGATGAAAAGATCAAGCAAACTGTGCCTTTGTATGTTTAGAGAGATAGATGGATGGATGGATAGATAGATAGATAGATAGATAGATAGATAGATAGATAGATAGATAGATAGATAGATAGATAGATAGATAGATAGATAGATAGATAGATAGATAGATAGATAGATAGATAGATAGATAGATAGATAGATCAGAGTGAAAGAATTCCTCTGGCCGTTTGTCTCTGTGTTGTTTTCCTGCAGCTGTAACACGGAGGCCCTTTACTGAGGGAGTCTCTGGGGAGCCCATAATAAGCCATTAAACAGGCGCATTAGGAGTAATGAAAAGGCTCTTAGTCGTTGCCACATGGATTGTCTCTTGGAGAAAAAAGGGGGGTGGGGGGGGTGGTTGCAGTGATGGAGGCTGTGAGTGTGTAACCCTCATACAGGCGAGCCAGGGAGGAAAAGCAAAGATGACAGTGTAAAAATGTTATCTTTCATTGTCAAAGATATGGACACAGAGGAAGCCTATAGATTTGTTCAAAACTACCACTAATAAAGTGTCAATTTTTTTTTTAGAAAAATCACTAATGTCAGGTGGAATTGAGATTTTTTGTTTGTATTTTCTTGTATTTTGCATCTGCTAAATGACCGTAATGTAATGTAATGTAATGAAATAACTGGCTCATATACCTGGAAGTCCCATATGAATATGCACATCTCAAGCCCTGATTCTTTATTATATCTATAGCAAATTTTTTCATATGTTACGTCTCAAAGCATAAATTTAGATTTTCACAATGTACCAATCAAATCCACAGTATAATGTCACGCGTCTCTTTCCTTTGTGCGTGACGCAATCGCTGTCCGCGGTGCTGAAATTGACAGAACCGCTCCTCTGTGCTGCTTGTTCACTTCAATCTGCACTCAAAGTGGCTTTACAGAAACAGACTGTACCTGTGATTGTGATGCAAATGTTAATGGACTCTGAGGTCCCATGATTAGCCTGATGTGGACTAATTTCCCTCCTCATGCGGTCCCCTGAGAGCCCGGAGAGCCTTTTTTCATGTCCCTTTATTATAATTGAGGAGAGCAGGGTGGTGGATAAACACAGCCAGCAGCACAACCAGACACAAGTCTAATGGCACACAGGATGGATCCGAAGGTTTCCCTGCAATATAAAGGATAGATATCTGTGGTGTAGGGCTGTATAAGATAGAGCGAGAGAGCGAGAGAGCGAGAGAGAGAGAGAGAGAGAGAGAGAGAGAGAGAGAGAGAGAGAGACATATCCCAGTTCAAACCCTTTCATGTTTGAAGTAATAATACCCTGCAATGCAAAGTCCTGTTGTGAACCCATTTAATTGCAGCAGGTGGAACCCAGCAGACCCCCGTTTAAGAGGCGTAGATGTTTTATCCTGAAATCTTTGGCATTAAATGTGATCTTTGGTTCTCCAAATCAAGCTCTTATACATTTGTTATTTTGCAAATCTCAAATGATTTTCCCTGTGGTGATCATGCACGGAAGGTATGGTCGCATTTCCCCTCTTATTAAGTTCTATTACTTCACAGACTGTTATATTCAGGAGATGGTTTCACCTCCAGTGGTGAAAGCGATGCTTTTATAATTTTGGGATTGGAGGAAAGGGGGCTGGGTGGGTGGAGGAGGAGATGGGGAGGAGGGGGAACTGTGTGCCAGCTCAGTCATGTGTGTAATAGGAAAAAGGAGAGCCGGGGGGGAATAGCGGTGGGGGGAGCGTGTGTGTGTGTGTTCGCGCACATGGGTGTCTGTGTGTGAAGGGTGCAGCGGAGGAAATGAGTGAGGCCACAATAGCCTTTCTTTTGGACTGTTGGATATCTGGTGTGTGTTGGTTGAACACGCTGGCTCGATTGGTCCTTTATCTGTCCCCGGCAGAGATGAGGTGTCCCCCGGGACGAGGCACCCCTGACCCCCGCGCTGCCTCCAGGGATGGGTGATAAACTGGGAAAATCACTTTGCCTTTATGTGCAGATGAAGAAGGAGTGATAAAGAGAGAGTGAGAGAAAGGAAGGGAGAGCGCGCGCGTGTGTGTGTGTGTGAGAGAGAGAGATAAACTGCGGAGTTAGTAACACACGCACGCACGCACGCACGCACGCACGCACGCACACACACACACACACACACACACACACACACACACACACACACACACACACACACACACACACACACACACACACACACACACACACACACGACATCGCCTAAAATGAAACCATTCCAGTGGGGTCTTGAATTCCATCAATATGAGACAATAACAAGGTCACACTTTTTTTCCTCCGTCGAACTAAATTAAAGCTCCTAAATTCTTCTTCCTCTTCTTCTTCTTTCTGTCTGATCCGTACAGCGGGTCGTGTGCAGCCTGTGTAACCTGCTGGCTGCTGGTGTCAGCGCTGCTCTTTTCATCTTGCCTTACACTCCATCAGACAGGCTGAGCTCCGATCACAGGAGGGCTGCAGCCCGCTGATAACAGCCTCCGTCATTAACCCTTTCAGTCGACATGCCAAAGAGCGCAGATCCGCCTCCACTCAACGCAACGTTCAACCAGAAGAAAGACAAAACGTGCACAGCAGAGGGGGAGTCAGGATGAAGAGTTTATTTGCTTTTGCGTCACAGTTATAAAGCAAAACCAGTTTGACCCACACACACACACACACACACACACACACACACACACACACACACACACACACACACACACACACACACACACACACACACACCACTGCTCGGCGACATAGAGGCGCAGATTGATTGCATTTCTAGTATTTCGTTAACAAATTCTGAATAACCAAAACATTTTCATATTGCGCCCTTGTGGATAAACAATTTTTTTCTGTAGGTTGTATTAGGAAAAATAAAAAAAAAAAATTCCAAAAATGTCCCAAGATAATTTAGATGTTGGACCGTCGAATAATCGAATAAAAATCGCACAGAAAAACGTCTTAACTGCGTGTTTACATCCCTTTAAATGGCGGCGGTGGGCCTCTGTCATATGGCCGCGTGCATGTCGTGTATGAATCCCAAAGCGTGGGTTGTGGTTTGTCGTTTGCTCGGATGAAAGCATCATCAGATTACAGCCTATTCAACAAACAGGTTTAAACACCGCACATATAGGTCATGTTTCCCTCCAGACTAAAGCAAATAAGAGTGTAAGGCGGAGCAGCGTGCAGGCAGCGTGCAGGCCGAGGCTTTGTGTCTGCACGCCGGCCAACTTTGCACGAGGAGCCGGTGAACGTGGTGGACACGAAAAATCGAGTCGCAGCACTTTGGAGCACAAAATAAACGTTAATAAGACACTTTAAAGAGGCAAAGTCCATTTTTAAAAAAGTTATTCGACTAAAATGGTCTCGACGAGGCCTTTGTTCACAAAAATGTGAAATAAATGAACAAATAAATAAAATAACAATACCATTTGTAAGAGCCAGATTTTCTTGGAATTGCACTTTTTAATTTTTTTTTCTCGATCAGGAAACAGTCAAATCTAAATTACTATCAACTTTGATTAATTTTCGTTTCAAAATAAGAGCTGCATTCTCAAAGTCCAGACACATAATAAGCCCACTCTCAGTCTATGTATATTACATTTGAATTACACGTGCAATTAAATGCATTTCTTTACATTACTATCCCTTCAAAATAAGATTTTTGTAACATTCACCTGAGCATGAATCCTTAGTATCACACATCCGGAATGAAGACCGCAGTCTGAAATGAAAGGACGCATCTCATAGATACAAATGAATGTCGCACAGACTCTATTAACACACTTCATGTCTCTATCTTACCATCAATTAGCAAAAGACCAACAAAAAAAACATAGTTCCTCATAAATAAAAGACCGCCACAATCCCGGAGACAACTTGGGTGTTATGTTGGTGTTCCTCGTCCTCTTCTCCTCCAAAACAAAAACAAACTAACTCATGGTGCAAAACGCCACATGTTTATGACCCAAATCCCTATGTTGTGTGTTATATAACATGCGGCGAAAGAGTTGCAGAGGTTTTGTCAAATTCTAACCGCCTTTTATACGCGTAAAGTTATGCAAGATTCGAGGCCCCCGGAATGTCATTGGATGTGAGGGATGAAGTATTATAGATTATGGGTTGTGGAGGGGTGTGTGTGTGTGTGGAGGGGTGTGTGGGTGGGGTGTGGGGGTCTCCAGCAAGCACCTCCCCTAGAAATGCAGCAAATCTCTCCACTGTTTTTTCTCCTGGTTGGGGCACTGGGAGAGAGCTGGAGACGTGCTTTGCATTGGGCAGGCTGATGAGGACACGTGTCTCCTCCTCCTCCTCCTCCTCCCTGCCTCCCTCTCTCCTCCTCACCACCCCACCCACCCGCCCGCCCGCCCTCACCACCCCCCCGGGCTCCACGGTACCGCATTGGCATCAAGTAAAGGCACCTGGAAAAACCAACGACCATCTCTTGGAAAAACGCCGCCCCGGTTTTTCCTTTGTAATCGGAAGGAAAACGGTCCTTTAAGACGGTAAACAGGCGGGGGACAAACCTGTGGCTCCTCTCTTTTTTTGGTGCGTAACCCTTTTACGCATAGACCTCTGCCTCCGATTTTCAATAGGTGGGCTTTTCATCGAGCGTCAGAGCGCATTTGCCAAGATGCACAGACGGAGCAGCGACGTCTGAAGGTGACATGAACCTGGAGCTAATCAAGATCAGCAGGCGTTCACTCAGTAAGAAGTGGAGATAGCAACTAAAGAAGAACTATACCAAAAAAAACTGTGCTTATCCAGCGGATTCATCAAAGACCTGCAATCCAAAGTAGCCTCCAATTGATTCGTCTGAAGGAGAGAGAAAGAGAGAGAGAGCGACAGAGAAGGAACAGGAAAATCACTAATTAAGGCGCAGACAGTTTAAGAGTCGAGTGAGGAGCGAAAAAATGGCGACGTTAATCAGAGGGAAGCTTTCTAATAAACTGTCCAATGCAGCCACCGCCGTGTCCAATAAGTCCCAGGCGAAGGTGAGCGGGATGTTCGCCAGGATGGGCTTCCAGGCCGCCACCGACGAGGAGGGTCTGGGCTTCGCCGCCTGCGATGACCTGGACTACGACCACAGACAGGGGATGCAGATGGACATTTTAACCACCGATGAAGCGGGCGGAGAGGGCGGCGGCGGAGACGGCGGCGGCGGCACGCTGGACGGGGACAGCCACTACCAGAGGGACGGCACCGGTCCGCCGTCCTCCACTTCCAAGGACGGAGCTCTGGCCGAGGAAGCAAGACCGAAGATCACCGTTTGGGAGGCGGGCTGGAACGTCACGAATGCGATCCAGGTGAGAAAGACGCACTTCGCCGGGCTGGTTCCGGGTGCTCGGTTCTAATTGGCTGATCCAACCTGAAAGCCGCTGTGAAATTTGAGATGAACGCGCACCTGCGAGACATTCGTTCATGTATTAACGCACCAAACACACACCACTGAGCTTCACTTTGTTAAATCAATGCTTGGATTTATTTTGCACAAAAAAAAACTTATTGATAGATAACAATAATCCTGTTTAGAAGGTTAAACAGCAAAAGCATTGAGCGCTGAGAATGGGGGCGTTGGACGTGCTCACACACACACACTCTCTCTCTCTCTCTCTCTCTTTTGTAGTCATCGAAGTCCCTGAAAGCCGTTTAATCTACATTGCTGTGGATAAATGAATAGATATGTGAGATAAAGTCATTTCACAGTCATTAAGCTAAATAAGGTCAAACGTCGACACAGTATGGTTGCTTGAATTTAACCTTTGAACTTCCAACTGAAAAATATGGGCGAAACCGGCACGCATTTGATCTTATGAGACTCATTTATTGTGATTTGTCTGTTTATTATAAATAAAGAACAATCTAATTATGCGCAAAGATCCACGTGCGCGCGGCTTGATCGTCTCGCGCCGGTGTGGTGGCTTCAGTCCCCATGTGGTCCTCGCGCTGCCAGAGCTATGCGACAAAAAGATGCCAAGACTCAGAGTACCCCCCCCCTCCCCCCCCCCCCCCCCCCCCCGCGTGGCGGCCTCTGACGTCACAGTGTCTCCTACACGTCGCGGTGACGTCAGGAAGCGGATGAACGCGCTCAGAGCAAAGTGGAAAACCCACAACACGAAAGCGGAAGTGCTGTGAACTTCAGAAAACTTAAATTACGAACGTATATAACAAATAAATAACGCATGTATTATTACTATTATTATTAGGCTTTTTTGTTTGATCACTAACATTATCATGCTTTTTAGAAAATGTATTTAACTGACATTACATTGCTTTCTTTGATTAACCTTATTATTATTATGTTTGCAGGGAATGTTCGTTCTTGGGTTGCCCTACGCGATTCTGCACGGGGGATACCTCGGACTCTTTCTCATTATTTTCGCCGCGGTGGTGTGCTGCTATACGGGGAAAATCCTCATTTCCTGCCTGTACGAGGAGGACGAAGACGGGCAGCTCGTCCGTGTGAGGGACTCCTATGTGGATATTGCCAACGCCTGCTGCGCGCCCAGATTCCCGGCTTTAGGTGGCCATATCGTGAATGTAGCCCAGATCATAGAGCTGGTGATGACTTGCATCCTCTACGTGGTCGTCAGCGGTAATCTCATGTACAACAGCTTCCCCAACATGCCGATTTCCCAGAAGTCCTGGGCTATCATCGCCACCGCCGCCCTCCTGCCGTGCGCCTTCCTTAAAAACCTCAAAGCCGTCTCCAAGTTCAGCTTGCTGTGCACGATGGCCCACTTCGTCATCAACGTCCTGGTGATCGCCTACTGCCTCTCCCGGGCCAGGGATTGGGCCTGGGACAAGGTCAAGTTCTACATCGACGTCAAGAAGTTCCCCATCTCCATCGGGATTATCGTGTTCAGCTACACATCCCAGATTTTCCTGCCTTCCCTGGAGGGGAACATGCAGAAACCCAGCGAGTTCCACTGCATGATGAACTGGACTCACATAGCTGCCTGCATCCTCAAGGGCCTGTTCGCTCTGGTGGCCTATCTGACCTGGGCCGACGAAACCAAGGAGGTCATCACAGACAACCTGCCCCCCGGCATCCGAGCCGTGGTCAACCTCTTCCTCGTTTCCAAAGCCTTGCTGTCGTACCCGTTGCCATTTTTCGCCGCTGTCGAGGTCTTGGAGAAATCCTTCTTCCAGGACGGAGGACGCGCCGTCTTCCCAGATTGCTACGGGGGCGACGGACGCTTGAAATCGTGGGGACTCACTCTCCGGTGCAGCCTCGTCGTGTTCACCTTGCTCATGGCCATTTACGTGCCCCACTTCGCCCTGCTCATGGGTCTCACCGGCAGCCTGACAGGCGCGGGTTTGTGCTTCTTGCTCCCCAGTCTCTTCCACCTCAGGCTTTTATGGAGAAAGCTGTTATGGCACCAGGTTTTCTTCGACGTCGCCATCTTTGTAATAGGGGGTATTTGCAGCGTATCCGGCTTCATTCATTCGATGGAGGGGCTCATAGAGGCTTTCAAGTACAATATAGAAGAGTAGATGTGAGTCATTGCTGGAAGAAGTAGATGTTAACTGCAAATCCCCCCGTTTAGTGAAGAAAAAATAATAATAAAACTTGACTTCCCGGCAAGCGCCCCCACCCCTTCCTCCAGCTTCATTCATGCGTAAAATGCGCGCAACCAACACGCGCCTATACAGTCTGCATCAATACACAAACACACAGAGAGAGAGAGAGCGCGTGACAGCGAGGGAAGCTACACACACTATATGGACAATACATGTTGTATAAATATGCGAACAAAGTACATAAATACATATTTTCCAGTGGAGTGAACGTTTACAATATTGACCTTCAACTAAATTGCAAAAAATAAAAAAAAATAGAGGCAGTTTCTCTTCGATCTATCGTCGCTCTTGTTGTGCTCCCCCACACGAGAGAATAGACTTCATGTAACGTTTGTGATGGGAAGACATTCGACAGCATAACGTGTTTAATAATGGCTCAAATAACTTCAATGTCACGATCTTTACTCTATAATTATGGGCAGTGAATGTGGTGTTAAACCGAAATAAGACAATAACACAACGGCAATAACCAGCAGTGAAAACAATACAATTAATAAGAATAATAGCCAAGTTGAATTAGAAATGACGTAATTGGACCTATAACCTGCAGTTTAAAATACTGGGAATGCAAAATATCAGCAGCTATACAAACTATGCATTGAATGTATGATATTTAAGTCAAATAAAAATGATAATGAAAACGGGAAGTGGAAATAAAAATCCGATTTTTGATTCTTCTGTGCTACAGTGAAAATGTTAATGTTCATTTTTGTATTTGAAACGATGTTTTAATATCATAAATCCGCTAAAAACAGAAATGAAGAGACCAACATTCAGACCTGTCTATAGCCCCCCGCAGACTGGCCCGCACATTTCACACGGAGGGAGACCCAAACTGAACTCCAGCACACCCAATTAGAGTAATGTCATGACGCATTTAAATATAGAGCTTGTTTTGAAATTAATCCGGATGAATCCTGTCTCCAAATTCCGATGGGGAGAAGAAAAAAAAGAAAGTCAGAGAGGAAAATGTGCATAAAGACATTTTTTTCATTGTGTGCAATCCAATGGGTCCTGTGGAAATGTTATTAAAAAAAACGTATGTGTAGTGTTATTGTGGTTTCAAAAAGATGGAATGTATATCTCAAAGTCGTTATCATATATTGTGAAAAATATTAAAGAATAAAGAAATAAGTGAAATTATATTGTAAAAATGTGTGTGGTTTCATGTAAAACGGAAACGGTCAGAACATGTATTTTTTTCTCTAAAATAAAATGCCGAAAAATGGAGAAAACAGTCGCATTTTATTGCAACGAAATACCCGCGCGTGGGCCTGACTGTGTGTGGGTGTGTGTGAGAGAGAGAGAGAGACAGAGAGAGGGAGATGGCGGGGGGAGAAGGGAGCTCTAAATCTTCTAAATTAAACTCCTCTTTGTTTGATTTTGGCATATACGTTTGTAATGTATATATTTTAGTAAAGAGTCATATTATGTATAGGGAGGAATCTACAGTGCGCATGCTCGCCCTCGCTGGCCTCAGCCTGTGCACAGGTGTTGTGCTGCAGGCTTCGGGCCCTGATGTTCGACCTGTTCATCCGCTCACATCTGCCCATCATTTACCTCCAACTCTCCATCTGTGGACACATCAGGCAGCCTGGTGCATTCCTCTACGCAAGGATTCACCTTGAGATCGTCGATTACTGTGATCGCCTCCCGATGGGCGCATGGTAAAGGAGGAGGAGGAAGATGAAGCACCAGCGGAGGCCTCAGAATGGAGCTTCACGGCTCTGTGAACGAGACAAACGCAATCCGGATCAAACCTTTACCGGAGAAGTTCGATATGCAAAAGATTGTGTGTTGGATTGGAATTACGTCATTAATGTTTGAGAGCACACGGAACATCTGGATAAACCCGGAAAGCACATGGGGGATGAAGATACATACAGAATATAAATACAATATAGATCTGTAACAAGCAGGATTTCCTATACATCAATAATCCTAATTTAATCATCACGTCCCTTTGCCACTGCGTTAACATGACTAGGGCGTCACCTAGCGGGACTGGGCGCCGTTCCAGTGATCGAATTTAGAGGTCGTTTACCTCACATTTACCTGCGCATGTTTGAGAGAAACACTGAGCTTCAGTAACGTCCGTGATGTGCTGAAGGTTGATCAACGACTCTTCAGTTTAGTCATCGCCATATTTTGCTTCATCTTTGCACAATTTACAAATTAACCTGTATTTTATCCCTATGACGACAATTTTTGTGCCATGAAGGATTCTGATTGGAATTCCTTCCAATTTGGTGACACAATTCCATTAGTTTATATGTAATTTCAGGGGGTAATGCTCATCAATTCCCATATTAATGTGTAGCTACCAAATGAGGGTTTTTGACCCAGTTTGAGTTCTGTAAGATTAATGACATAAGCCCCAAGAAAAAGAGCTTCAAAAACACTAATTCAGAAATGTTACCATTTATTGTATTTTTGATATAAAGATCTAAGATATAAAAAGATCAAAAATGGAAAATACTGTTCAAAACTTGAAACGTCACCCTATGTAACGTTGGCTGAGCGGTACGCAGGCGACCTCTGCTGTCCGTAAGCAGAAGCTTCAAGAAATAGCTTGATGCGGTTGTGGAATACAGTACATGGATCAAGTAATGAGGACTAACAGTTGTATATCAAATCACCCAATACTTCACAGATCACCTCCAAAGTGACAGTCTATTCATAACACTAGATTCTGGTAAATACCTTCAGTCGCTTTCCTCCTCCGCTTCGATGACTTTCTCTCTGCTGGCTCTCGTCCTCCTGGTGAAAGGTTCTGTTGAGCTGGCCAGGAGCGAACACAGGCTAGGGAAGTTAAATGCCAACCTGTGCATTTTCTCAGTCATGCCAATAAAAACAATAAAACATCTGATTCATGTAAATAGAAACACTATGCAGGTTTGGCAGCGATTGGACGATTGGTGCTCATCACAAATGAACACAAAGGTCAAAAGTGTACAAACAGACGTGCACGCACTCCAGTTATAGTACAATAAGATTTATTATTTCAAGTAATGACGTTTCATTGAAAGGTCAATAAAATGTTCCTAATACAAGACAAAGTGAAATATTTACAGACACAAAACAGAGAAAGGAACACAGAAAACATTGAAAGGGGCTCAACAGAGAGCAAAGAGAAGCCATCTGTAGTCAGTGTGCAGGCGGATTGCTCCATCAGCTGCACACCAGTGACCATGTCTCAAACGTGTTTAACGTCACACGTGTGCCGCACTGGACCGTCGCGCCAACTGCCACACGCTCCCTTTAGTCAAATGTATAACGTGGACCGGCCTGCCCCGGAGCGCGCAGGCTTCACAGTCCGGGCT
The DNA here is from genome assembly GCF_046128005.1 of Genypterus blacodes. NCBI lineage: Eukaryota > Metazoa > Chordata > Actinopteri > Ophidiiformes > Ophidiidae > Genypterus > Genypterus blacodes. The sequence continues at coordinate 3,313,225 of NW_027466831.1, forward strand.
CGGGCTCGTATACTTCAGTTGTGGGCTTCTTGGTGGAGCTCCCAGCCACCCAGGGGTGCGAGAGGACTCCCCGGATGGGAAGTCTGTGCAGGGGGTTGTGCTTAAGCAGTTTGCTGACCAAGTCTTTGGCTCCATCACCAATATTGGCCTGAGGAGGGTAAGTATACTCCACCTAGAAGGGGGACAAAAGATGCATCAAACCACAAGTTACAGAGCAAACTACCATTTTCAATGATTCATACCAGTGAGACTGGCATTAATCCCACTTATTTGCGTGTGTGCCAGTCTTACCCTTGCTATCTTGCGATAGGTCTCGTCGTGACTTTTCGTTTCAAACGGAGGCTTTCCAACCAGGAACTCGTAGCAAAGGACGCCCAGACTCCACAGGTCCACTTTCTCATCATGCGTCTTCCCCTCAATCATCTCTGGAGGCAAGTAGTCCAGTGTTCCACAAAGTGTGGACCTCCTGAAGGACCACAGAGATCAAGAGCTTAAAGGTTACAATTCTTTTTGTATTGCACAGGAGCAAAAACGCTTCTATGAAAAAATGCTTCTAATCAAGGCTGTTAAAAACAAAGAAGACATTCCATTATGTGTCATGGGATTTGTGCCTCACCTGGAAGAAGGAGTGTGGACGGACCAGCCAAAATCAGCAATCTTCAGCTCCCCGTTGGCGCCCAGTAGCAGGTTCTCTGGTTTGATGTCCCTGTGGATCACCTTCTTGGTGTGGCAGTAGTTGAGAGCGTCGGCAAGCTCCATGATATACTAGGGGAGGAAATACAGGAGGGTTCATCTTAAACCGTGTCAACTGACCCATAAACCTAATACAAGTGTGTTACTCGGACAGACTTACTGTGGCGCTTCTGTCCTCGGGGAAACTTCCACAGCGCTGCAGCTCGCTGTACAACTCGCCCTTGGGTGCAAACTCAAGTATGAGGTATACGCGAGACGTGTCGTGGAAATAGCCGTAGAGGCGCAGGATGTTGGGGTGCCTGTGGGACGCCGACATCAGAGAGAGCTTTGTGAGTTTCTTTTGCTGCAGTACTCAATTGATATTTCAAGACGTACTGGTCCGAGCTGTGAGTCCGAGCTGTCCAAAGAGTGTGCAGCCAGTTGCATCATGAAGTCATCCACAGTCTGTAAGTTCATGTTAAGCATTCTGGCACTGGTAAAAATGTTTTTTATGGGCTGAAACCCTTCACACATCTTTGGTTTCAAGTCATAGAAATTGTACCCATCAGGAGAAAGAGCTGTAGTATGAGGAATGATGTCTGTCTGGCTGCACAGACTGTGAGGGGCCTTTTACCTGAGGTGAGACTGGATCTCCACTTCCCTCCTCAGCTGATGCTCCACGCCGGCCTTCTCCAGTTGCTTCTTAAAAAGGACTTTCAAGGCCAAGATGAATTTGGTTTGCCGCTCTCGGGCTAGATAAACATTTCCAAATTTACCCTTTCCCAAGGGACGGCCGATGTCAAAGTTTTCCAGGCCCCATGGAGATCTGCGTTTGAGAAAAAAAAGGACATGAATATTTACTAAATTAGAAAATTCTGTAAATGAAATGGCATCAGACGTATGCTGGACAGACTTACTTTGATGAAGAGGCCGTCGCTGCAGGCTTGCCTAACAAAAGAAAAATACAGGACATATTTGAGGAGCAAAACTTATACACACAATACTTATAATAACACACAAAACAGTGAACCCTGAACTTTTGAAAGCAAAGTTTCTGTGTACTTACTCGGCTGCTTTTCCGGTTTTAACGATTCCGATTTCCCCGGTTCAGGATTCACCTTGGTCACATTTGTCTTGGGTTGGTTCTGCTGCGAACTGAGAACCATTGCAGGTTTGACGTTCTGGGTGGCAGGGTTCACGTTCTGATTAGAGGGGCACGTCTGCTTAACAGTGGCTGCTACACGAGATATTGGCTTCTGGCTGCTCACAGGCCGCTGGATCCGCTGAGGCCCGTTTGACACACCGAGGACCCGTTGGGGCGCAGTCGGCGTGACTACAGGTTTCTGATTCATCTGGGAATGCTGTGGCACAGGAATCCTCTTCGGCCCACAACTGCTTGACTGCAAAGTTAACAACCAAACATTTCTATGTTAGACATTTGAAAGCAGTGTGTGGTTGATAAACACAACGAGGTGGACACAAGCACAAGCCATTAACATGGTCCACAAAATTTACATCCTACCTTTACTTCCGGTCTTAGTGGCTTCACATCTTTTGTCAACTTCTTCCTGGCAGACGAATCCATATCCTCCAGGAAATTAAAGGGAAACGAAATAATTAATTTGAAAGTTAAGATACTGATAAACCCCATGTTAACCTGAGACCATCTCCTGCTGATGGTATATTGGATTGCATCATAGTGAGCAGATTCTGTATCATTCTGTGTGTAAATGAAGTTCATAAATATGAAGCTTCAGTGCAGTCTAACCGATTATAAACTATAAACAGGGTCTCAAAAAGTACGACTAAACCGCTTCATCATCATTGACACAATGCAAACAGAAACTGGACAGTTACACAACAAAACAGCGATTGAAACCTTTTATTCTCAGATAAACTGAACATTATATACCACTGTACAGTCGTTATAGTAACGTGCGGACCGTTTTGATTAGCTCGGATTAGCATTAGCATGACAGGTCAAATCTGCCGCGACTCAGGCGTGTTGGATGACGCAAACAGACGAAAAATGCAAGCGTAGGGTTGGTTATTAGACAAACGCAACTTACCAAAACTAATTAGTGGTCGATATCAGGGAAAATCCGATTCAAAATGAGTCCGGAGCAGAGACAGACGTCACCGCAGCGAGCTAACAGCTACCGCTAAGTCCGCTAGTTCAAGAACTACCACATTTGTGACTAAAACCATAAGGTTCAACCACAGCACCGCGCTTTAAATCAAGCTCCTGCGTTTTCCTTCTTTCAAGTCCAAGTGGAGAAGCTGTTAAACGACAAAAACTACGTCTTTAATGGCCGCAAAATAGTCACGTCTTACTGCGGCCAGAGCCTGTTCAATTTCAAACCTGCCTCTTTTTTTAACTTTAAACTGCAACACGAGCTCCTCATTGGCTGAGCAAATGCGCTCTGCTCGCACTTCATTGGCTTATATAAAATCCTGACGCCAGGAGGAAAATTCTCCCAAACAGCAGGGGGCAGCAGTAAGCCCAAGAAGAACAACTTTTAAACGCAGATCGCTTATTTACGATAATCATTCGAAAATGGTAATTAAATCAAGGAAATAAGTTCTATAATACTGCACTTATTTATCATTTTATTTATTGACATAAACATGAACATCGCACTCTGGGCAGTACAGAAACAAACACTTTTTTTTTACATTGTAGATTTCTTATTTTCATTGTTGACACTTTTTTATTTACATTTTATTTAAATAAAATTAAAATAATTGATTATTATGATTAATTATGAATTCCTGTCACTATGGTGTTAATTGATTAGCATAGTTACAGGGAGTGCTCGATACATTTGCTGCAAACTGTGTGTCAATTCTCGGATCCTGAGATCTAAGGAAGTCCAGTCCTTTCAGTGTGCCGGTGGTGGATATGCAACTGTTCCTGTGGTTATAGACCATGAAAATGACATCGCATTGACAACTCTGAAGCTGCAGAATCTAAATCAAGACAAGAGAAGATGAGGGAAGACACTTACATTTAAACACTAGCCTTTATATTTTAGATCATTCTTTGCACAGGCATCTACATACCTTTTCCTCTATAGACTTTATTAGATGAGCAACTGTTTCTTCTTGACCGTCTTTGGTAGAGTCCTGGACAGGTACATCTGCAGTGACGCCGTCTGTCTCTTCATCAGATGACGATGAGCACTGGATTGTGTCTCCTTGTCCCTGCCTGGTCCATCGAGTGTCCAACTCATCACAAGCATCATCATTCACATCTCCTTCATTCTGTGTAATACCTGGGAGGAAGATCATTTCACTGTATTTCCAAAGTTGATTCTGATCTTTCCAGGGTGTTTATACTGAGGCTGAGAATTAGAAACAGATCTTTATATGATGCAGTTCTGAAATCTAGACCTGTACCCTCGAGCTGAAAGATGATATTTAAAGACTGTATATAATATTTTCCCAACAACTTGATATTAGACTTTAAATGTCAAAGGGTCCAGTAGATTACTAGCAAGCTAGAATTGCAATGTAAAATGGGGTAAGACATCATGAGGCTGCTGTACCTTTAGAAGAACTGCCTGCCTTTGATGTGGAAGGACACGGCTTCTCTCTCTTTGACTGCTTTTCATCTTCCTTCCTCTTCTTCCTGTTCCTAGAATATATCCACAGCTTTACCACAGAACATGATGGATTAGCATAGATAGCTTGGTTTTTTTAGGCACCTATGTTATACTCTTTCCTACAAGTCACATCCACATTCAGATCTGTGTTTATTGTAAACTTAAGATCAGAGTCATCCTGGGCGAATTTAAGGAACTCTGAAACCCTTCGACTGTTTAATAGATATATTTTCAGAAAACCACAATAATACATTTGTATAACTTGGATATCACATTTAAAAACAATGTTTAAGAAGTGCTTTGACAGACAAGCATGTACAACTATAAATATAGATATCAAATAAAGAAATCAACTTTAATATTAAATAAAACATAACATTTAAGACATATGACAGCAGGTGTGTCTCTGTATTCCAGCCACATGCACTGTACCTTTATTCTTTCATCCACTAGGCCTGTTGCGGCAGAAGCCTGCTCGATTCTCAGCTTGTTTTCATTTGTACTGCAGTTCTGCATTCCCTTTTGCCAAAGAGATTCAAGAATCCTGAAAAATTTTGCAATGTAAAAACTTCAATATTCAGAAATATTTAAGATAAGATACTGTATTTGTCATATTACATGCAATTGAAAGGTGTCTTGCACCCCTTCTCACATATCACACACACAAACGCATGCTTTACAGAGGGGGTGCAGGGCAGCCATGCTACAGCGCCTCTGGAGCAGTTGGGGGTATGCACTCAGTGGCCAGTTATTACATACACCTACATAATCCAATATAACACTATCACCATATAAAATAATACCTGTGTGAAGCGGATAATGCTCACGTTCGACATCGTGGTGTCGATTCATCTCAATTGTTGTGGCCATAGTCAGTGCCGTTGTTTAGTATCGTTAGGGAACTTTTCCAATATTCTGTCCCCTCCTGTGTTGATTGGGTTTAACAAACAAAAAAACAAAACAATAGGTGTATCTAGTAGTTGTGAATTTCCCCGTTGTGGGACGAATAAAGGTTTAACTTATCTTAGTAAAGTGGTCACTGAGTATGTAATAACATCAGCCGACTACAGGTGTCACTGTCGGTAGCCGATTTGCACCCGCGCGGAAACCAGAAATGGACCGCGCATGCGCATAATGGCGTTTACGTCTTGTTTATCATCACTAACATATTGCCGTTGTGTTCACGTTTGCAATCGATATACTGTGTCTATGAAGTTCATACACCGACTGAGGTCAAAATGTTATGTCTCCGTCTTAGTGTTTTGGGGGAAGAGTTTGCGGTTAGGTAAGAAGGAAATGGACGACAGTTACAAGTTTTAGTGAAATGTCGGTGGAAAATAACATTCTCACATGGTCCAAATCGAGTAGCGACAAAATACCACTATCTCTACCTAAATGAGCTCGACCCTCTTCTTTGTTATTGTTCTGGTGTTCTGTGGTGGTTAAAACTATAGGTGCTCGTCATTAGATCCCTCTCTCACCTTCACTGCTTTTTGGCTCAGTGCCTCACCGCAGCCAGGCCCGGTTCCTCTTTCCGCGTAAACAGTAAATTGTGTGTGTGTGACTGTAAGTGGAATGTCCGCCTGTTTTTTTGTTTGTGTTTGTGCTACTCTGTGAAAGACTGGCGACCTGGACGGATGAAACACTGCGTTGTTTTTTGAACGTCCTTTTTCGACAGGCTTTGCAGCAAGCACTTCTTCTGCAATGCATCTGAACGAGGTTCGTTCAATTGTAACAGAAACAAATACACATATTTTCAGAATACTTACTCTAACGTTGCTCCGTTGTATCCGTATTTCTTCGGCATGTTTATTTTTTGGGATTTCGTAACAGACTGTACCTTGATAATTTTCTTCCTCCTCTTTTATATGTCCGGCTTTGTGTTATGCTCTGTTACTCATTGCTGCTTGTGGCCCAGAAGGCGCACTACACACAGGAGGGAGGAAAGAGGGACAGGGGGGAATTTGCTTTAAATATATTAATTTTTTCCCTTCCTAATTAATATAGAATCAAAAATTATAAACAGTGGAGAATTTTGACTACAAAGGACACATGCCTGACTTGTATTATATTTCTTTATCTAGATTGTACAGCTCATGTTATTTCTCAAGCTACTAACAGATCTTACAATTAAGGGTCAATTTTGGTCTCATAAGACATTTTATTTTTGTACTTTTTTAGGAAATAGCTTCAGTCTTACTGTCTTCAGTCTTATGGGAGATTTGTCTTGTGTACAAAAAGACCCCGACAGGAATATACCTGTATATACTGTATAATATCCAATAGGCCCCCATGCTTGCCTCTCAGGCCAGTTCTCTTTCGGGACTGTCACCAGCCTGGGGGTATTCTGGTCAATTTTCTTGATGCCACACAGAAAACATGGTACGTGGAACATGGAAAGTCTGCACAGCATTACATGTCACATAAAAATAAAGGTAAAAAAGATCATGTTTTAATAAGAGTCTTGTACACCATGGCTATCCCAGTATGGCCCTTGGATCACTGTTTGAATAGGATATTGGATGTGATTGGCTCATCTGAAATCAGCTGGAGCCTCTTTGTTTCCTTAATAAATGGAGAAATGAACAGACGTCTGCATTTCAGGATTTAAGTCATAAAAAACTTGCAGTGTCACCAAGGGCATGTGGGTTCTTCTATCCATTGTATGTCATCTTTTTCCTCTAAAATCTTTCATTGGGGGTTTGAATTCCTTGAATCTAAAATCAGCTTTTTTTCCACAGGGAAAAACTTGGAAAAAAAGCTGAAACATACAGTAGTACATTATTGGCACACACTCCACACAGAGAGAAAGGCAAAGACTGCAGATGATATTTCCGAATATTTTATTTGCAGATATACCAACATAACACATGTGCCAGACACCAACTTCCAAACAGAAGCATTATATTCACTTTAGCCATCGTTTCAACCCAACTAATATTACATACAAATTTGAACCCTTTTGCTCTTCTTGAATGTCTGACATTTGGCCACAGTGTGGCAGTATGTGGCTGTTGAGACCATTTGTGGATTATATACCAACGCAAGGAGAATGCAGTTGTACAGGCCACCTCCTGTATACAGGTTCATAGTTTAACAGACAGTGATGACTGGAATGCATGCATTTCAGTGACTGTAGTGTTCTCGCTCTCAGAGATGTTCTGCTACTTGAAAATAAAATAACAAATATACATTATACTTTATATTGTGTAAGTACTTCTGTAAAATGATTAAAAACAGAACAACGCAATAAACATAAAAATATATATGATTTCCATTTCAACAGCCAGAAGGCTCAGGTAGACTAAAGATGAGGAATTACAGGCCATATGCTTATTGAACTGATAAATAACTAAAGTGCCACGTTCTTATTGGAGGCAAACTACCCTTAGAGACAAAACTACTTATAACTCTTAGCTTGCAACTTAGGATGTCATAATTCACAATTCACCAAATCTCAACTCACTCATTCAAAACCAAGCAGTTTTTCTAAATAAATATCACTCTTCTCTTCACAGTAACAGATATATTAAGAAATGAAAGCCTTCACCATCACCATGCTACTGGTACAATGTTACAAGACAACAAAACCTTCTCAAATTCCTGTTGTACACGCATTGTGTCTTTATAGTGCTAACATAGTTCCAAATTCCCCAGTAGCTTTTCTTTTTGAAAATGAAAGTATGAGAGAACATGCTTGGTCTCTGTGGATCACGAATGGGACGCAGTATTCCGTTGCTTATCAGTAAAGCAAGTTAAACAAATGCATTTCAGGTACCATATATACAGTATGTCAACTATTACTGTACAGTTTTAACGTCCGATACATGATTTGGAGTTGGTGGTCTAACATGACTCCATCAAAACAAAATATGGCAAATGCCTTGATCCCTTCCTTCATTTACTGTGAGTAAATACTTAATATTAGTCATCACATCGAAACAAAAAACAGTACTAACATTGAGGCTTAGATGTGCCTGGTACAGAGGCGTGTTACTACTGAGGTTGTGCTGGAAAACTTTGTTCGTGGCTCTTAAACAAAGAGACCCGAAAATGAAATGCTTCATTAACATTTCACGTAGAATGGCTGCCATTAATCTGACACTAGTTTCGTGTGCGTTCGACATGCATTGCACTTGACCCTGCCTCAACAAAGGCTTTGTTTTCTTGCCACCGTAGCTCGGCTACAATATTTCTCGCAGCCACTTTACATATCTTACAATCGTTTGATGTAAACCCACGCAGACTTTGACAGAGGGAGCCGACTGAATGGAGGACTGCTGGCAGAGGCATTTTGGAGAAGCTAGACACGTGTCTGCTTTGGCAACTGGTCACAAAATGCCCGATTATAAAAACCCTACGCCATCTCTCCCAAAGACAACTGCCTCTCTTGTCCCTGAGTTTGACAACCCCCCACCATGCAAGTCTCTCACTGCAGTCCATCCAAATCCCCCTCCCCTGAAAAAGTTACATTCTGCTGTTTAAAATATATTATCTAATGTAGATAGTAATAACGAGAGAATCAAAAAAGGGGAATCAGAGCACCGTCAGGGGAGGCTGGTTGGTGGCTGAATCTGATCAGCGATGAAGAGGCAGATGTCATTGCTCGGTGACCGCAGCAGCCAAGGGTGTACGCATGGTCACTCGCGCCGTGGCTGCCAGCTCCTCTATTTCTGCATTGAGTCTCCTGATCACCCACTCCATGGCTTCCCGTCCCTGATTGAGATCAAATGTAAATCATGAGTTCACAGCCTGGAGTCTGGCGCAGTTTTGCTTGATAGTTAAGTTGGAATTGCAGGATCCCAAATAAAACAATCAAAAATTCTAAATTCTAGGGAACTCTCACCTTCCCAGCATTGGATGACATACTGCTGGCCATAACTCCCTCCAAGTAACTGCTTAGACTGACGCCTTTCACAGAGATGATGGCCTCTTGAGTCAGTACCGTTCTAAAGGGGCAGAAATGTTTCTTATTATTAACAGCATTAGACAGTAAAACTAAATATTCCTCTCATCTGTATCATTTTACAAGGCCTGTCATTTTACAAACTCACCTTTCTGGATCTTCAGGGTGCGGCTTGTAAATCAACCGTTCATCCACAGACACCAAATTAGTGAAGGTGATCTAAAGAGAAAATGATACAAGGGTGACACAATTTAATAAAAGTTCAAACAGTCATTCAAATGTTCTAGGTCACAACAAGTCTCGCAAGTCTGTTAACATTGCTGAACATCGTTGTTGAATTATGAACCATTCACCCTCAGAACAAGCAAGACTTCATTCCACAAACGTGATGTGTTTCCATCACAGTGAAAGTCGTCTTCTGTTCTGTCGTGATTGTGCGAGACGGCTTAACCATGTTTTGTTGCACACACACCTACAGGACGTATTCCAAGCAGCCCAACTGATTTGGTAGGGAAAGTGTATGTACCTCACAAGCAAATGAACCAGCTTCAGTATATGTGCAATGGAAAACGCACTTTAAAGCTCCCGTGGAAATGAAATGAATTTTTAATAATCACACAATGCCCTTGGATTAAACATGACACTGATCTCTGACTTACATTTGAGGATTGAAGTTCCAAAGTCTTCTTGTCGGGATCCACGACCGAGTGCTCCTGAATGTATGTGCATGTTCGTGCGATGCCGATGATCTGGGGAGCAAAAAGGGGAAAGAGAATTTATTGCAAGTGAAGATTTAAATCAATTGCATTCAGGATTTCACATGAATGGATTTGTTCAATATTCTCATAACACTTCCTAGAGTTTCATAAAATTTGTAACACATTGTGACTTTGGTTTTGTGTAGAATAAATGGGCATATTAATGATTTATGGGGTTCTTTTTCCTATATATCATTAAAAGGGTGGTGATACTGAACAGAACTGAAGTTACACATCTTTGAGAGATACTATACATCTCAGTGAAAGTTATATTCACCATTAGCCACAAGACATCTTCATGTAAGCTCCGTATTTTTGTATAAGACACAAATAACTGAAGAGTCATTACATTACATTACATTACGATCATTTGGCAGACGCTTTTATCCAAAGCGACTTACATTACATTACCACCCTTCGCAGAGGGGGGAGCAATTGAGGGTTCGGTGCCTTGCTCAGGGGCACCTCGGCAGGGGCTCGAATCGGCGACCCTCCGGTTCCCAAGCGAAAGCACTACCCACTGAGCCACTGCCTCAGTCATCAGATCAGCACAGCAATACATACACAACAAAGTGTAAAAAAGCATTAATACTTTTATAATTTTAAGGATATGTAGCCTCTTACAACCCATTTAAAATGTTTTATTTATAAAGAAAACTTAGGGAAATTACACTATTACTACTACTCAGTAAGGATTTCCATTGGGACAATCTAGTTATGAGCTACATACTGTATGTTAATGAGCTATTAATCAGTGTGTCTGAATGATCCATTGCTTGGATATAAAAGGAGTTGTTCACCAACAATGTCTCTGACTTAACCCTCATCCCCAAAGGTCAGTGCTAATACACAGCAACTGAACTGGTTATCGTTTGCACAGGCTCACTCAATAGTGGTAGTAACTGTATTTACCTTCATCACTACTCAGTTCAAAGCGTTGAAGAAACAGTGCGAGTGTCGTGTTTTAGAGAGAGAGAGAGAGAGAGAGAGAGGCCTCTTTGTCTGGTCTCAAGTCTGCAACACCTCGTATCTCAGCGCGAGACATTGACGTTGAAGAGGTTGATGTTGGAGGTCACTGGACTGTGCGTCCACGCCGCGTACAGTTACAAATGGAAAGGAAGTCAGTCCCCAATGCAAGCTGGCGTAACGACGGAAAGTTACATCACATGCTGTCCCTGGGTTATGGAGGTCCTGTGACAAAAATGGCGCTATGACAGCCGTAAACTGGCCCTGGCTTCAGTCAGGTGGCCCGCACTACTTCCCTTGAACAGAAATAGCCTCACGGGTGAATGTCATCCTCACTGGCTTGACAGCTTAAACTTATCTCCACTACTTACTTAACTGCCTGTAAATATAACTGAATTCCTTTGTGTGTTAGCCAGATTTGTACGTACTACAATATGAAAACCATATATATTGGGTCTACTTTACCTTACAAAGCACAACAATGATGCAGAACTACAGGCTAACAGTACTGAAGCATAGGAGATGTTTGACACTTACAGACTTGACTATAGAGGGAAGGCCCCACTCTGTGCTGAGCAGCCGTTTACTGTGGAGGCGTCCTTGTGCGTCCACTGCTCTGTCCAACACATCCACTCCAAACACGCTGGGGTTCATGGGGTTTGGGTACTTCTGCATTGCAGCCTTGGTCACCGTCTCCCAAGGGTGGCTGATGAAGTAAACATTCACAATTCAAAATGATTATCATACAAATACATTATACTGATAGCTGTCTTTCTGCTGGATGTTCCATTTAAAAACAGATTAAAACTTCCCCTGCAAAGTCACCCTGACATTTAAACAAACACATATCATATACAACTGATACGCACATCTTACTTTCTTCTTATATAAAAGAAGTAAATAAAAATCACTAGGTTTCCTAATCAACTTGCCCTTGATCCTTAATGCAGTTAAGTTAAATTAAATAATCAAAAAGCAAAACATATACTCATTAGATAGGTGGATTTGTTAAAACATCCCAAGCCTTTTGCACGACTAAAGGTTGCTAAGTTTATTTTTTAATTATCGTTTCTATACTATTATTTGCAAAATTCAATACAGGTCTTACGCCTCATAACGCTGCCATTGATAAAATAAAGTGGCGGCAGTGGTAGTGAATGGTTGCTATGGAGGCATGTGCTGCAACGTGGTTGCCGGGTGACGCAACAGTGACGCCGAAGTAGGGTAAAGGTAACGCTCCGGGGACTCAGAGGCTGTAGTTACGCAATTTAGCGGCAACGTTTAAACCCCTTCTTCTTATGTTGCATTCGCGTTTTAATTTTGTACATTTATTTTAAACATTTCTTCAAATAGGTGCGTGTTTAGTCTGCATCTTTGACGCGATATTACGCAAGAAAGCACGTGACGTTGCGGGTAATCTGGAGTTAGCAACCGAGGCTAAATTACAAACGAGCTAATCGTGCTTTAATTAGCGATTCTCGGGTGTCAATCACCAGATTAGATACAAATCGTGACCGAAGTGTCACTGCCGGACAGAAAGACGTTTGACAGCCGCACTGGGGGAGGGGAGGCGAAGGACTCCGTATGAGTGACAAAGGAGCGCTAACAAACACTTTACTCACTTAAATACGTGCTCGGAGGTCCAGATCTTCATGGTTGACCGGTGTGCCCGTGTTACAGTAGGCGTCGGTAGGGAAGGAGGGATGAAGGGTGTGTGAGGGGGAGAATGAGCCGGCAGGTAGGGTCACACTGAGTGAAATCACTGTACCACGCTCAAAGACGATCACCCGGCCCCGCCCACTTCAGCGGGCTGTCACATCACATCATCACATGCCTAACACGCACTTCCGCCGGTCCTCCACATGCTGCAGCAGTTACGCAAGAACTGGGTTTTATTATGAATTAAATGTATTGATTGATCGGACGTAGATAGTTGAAGCTGCTGTAAACTTGTTGTTATTTAGCTTTAGGTCAGTGTTTTGCTCTCAGTTGACGTCACAGTTAGTCTCGGTGAAGGTCAGAGTTCCTTTGCAACCTTGGAAGAAGGACAGTAAACACAGTGTTGATGCAACAGGATCAACCTTGTCTGAAATCCTTCCACATTTGAAGTATTATGTGGAGTACTGTTGATTGATTTATGCAACCACGACCCAGAGAGATCAGGGAGAGATCAATTAAAGGCTATTATTGTTATTATTGTTATAAAGAATTTAATATAATACACAGTAAAGGAAACAAGGCCTGTCATCCTTTTCAAGTTAATCTAATCAATTCAGACCTGATTACTGTTGAGTTGGGTATTGTCATGCAGATTGAAACTGCTTAAGAGGCAAAGTGAGTGACAGGTGATTAATGTGATCAAAAAGGATCTGTGGTCAGGAATAATGTAGACTACGTTTGTGACTACAATAGTAGCCATCAAACGATGAATCAATTGTATTTTACGTTTAAGATTGATAAACTAAACTTGTCTTTTGAACGTAATTATGGGAAAACAGGGTTTATTGAAATTATTATTGGTAATACTGTAAATATGTGTAGAATAAAAATAAACCAAAACTATTAACACAAACAGCCTATCTCTTGATTTTGTGCAATAATTCCAATATTTCAGTATTTGTATTATGTACTATTTTTACTAGTTTTATTGTATAAGTAACAACAATTTGGATATTAACTCAAATGTTAACTTTTTTATACATTTTTTTATAGTAATTGGTCTAAATGTCCATATTATGTCATGTATGTAATGTATGCGTCACCCTAACCTATATTCAGATGTAGGCTATCGCCGTAATCCCATTTTATGTGTCTAGACAACTGTACTGCTGCAGTGCAAGGATCATTTACACGTCACACATGCTTATCACACAGCACAGGCAGGCAGGCCAAGTGATGTGTAATCTCTGTGTGCCAGACCAGCAGTGGGAGGGAAGTGGGTGACAGCTTTCCACAGAAATGCTGTCACTGCACTATCACAACACTGTCCATCACTGCAGCCACTACGTTTAAGTTTGGTTCACTTTGACTGCTCATATAAACTATTAAAATAGAGAGATAAGTAAAGTTTATTTTACTGTGTTTTAATTACCGTCATGACATTCATGCAAAACATGCAATACAATTTAAAACAAAAATGTCTGAAATAATGAACAAAAGTGTATCTGTAAATGACATAAAATAGTATGTTAACGTCACACATAATCTGCACAGCACTATAACAAAACAGCAAGTGTTACATTGAATTCTCCTTTCATTTACTGCATAAACATTTAAATCAAACTTTACAAATGAAGAAAACACTCAAAAAGCATAAAGCATACTGGCATACCAGACATTGTATTTTCTGTCAAAGCAACCTTTTATCAAGTAAAGACTACATGAATAAAACTAGAACATATCAGTTCCCTTTCATATAAACAATCCCACATTTTTCTCCCATGTTACAGCAACATGTTTTCAATCCTACACACCACTGACTCTGCCGTACGCCTGTCCTCTAGTCACTAACTACTGTTGTTTCTGTCACTGTTTCCGTCTGAATTTTAGTCTGAGAAGTTGTTGGTACTGAGGGTTTCTGCTCCTCTTCCTCCAACTCTCCGTCAGACTCCAGATCAGCAGTGGCATCTTGGTACAGCTGGTACTCTGACACCAGGTCGTTGAGGTTGCTCTCTGCCTCAGTGAACTCCATCTCATCCATTCCTTCTCCTGTGTACCAGTGAAGAAAAGCCTTCCGTCTGAACATGACGGCGAACTGCTCACCCACACGACGGAATATCTCCTGAATGGCTGTGTTATTGCCAATGAAGGTGGAAGCCATTTTAAGGCCTCGTGGAGGGATGTCACACACAGCAACCTTGACATTATGGGGGATCCACTCGACAAAGTTGTTGCTGTTTTTCTGCTGCACTGCCAGCATCTCTTCATCAACCTGTTTGGTGGACATCTTGCCACGGAACACGCCGGCCACCGTGAGGTAGCGCCCTCGCCGTGGGTCACAGGCTGTCATCATGTTGCGAGGATCGAACATTTGCTGTGTGAGCTCAGGCACCGTCAGGGCTCTGTACTGCTGGCTTCCGCGTGGTGTCAGGGGGGCAAAGCCTGGCATGAAGAAGTGGAGACGTGGGAAAGGTACCATGTTCACGGCCAACTTCCGTAGGTCTGCGTTGAGCTGTCCGGGAAATCTCAGGGAGGTCGTGACCCCACTCATCGTCATGGAGACCAAGTGGTTTAGGTCTCCATAGGTCGGCGTGGTCAGTTTCAATGTGCGGAAACAGATATCGTAGAGGGCCTCGTTGTCGATGCAGAAGGTCTCGTCTGTGTTCTCCAGGAGCTGGTGGACAGACAGGGTGGCGTTATACGGCTCCACCACTGTGTCGGAGACTTTTGGGGACGGCATAATGCTGAAGGTGTTCATGATGCGGTCAGGGAACTCCTCTTTGATCTTGTTGATGACGAGGGTGCCCATTCCAGAGCCGGTTCCACCACCCAGGGAGTGAACCAGCTGGAAGCCCTGCAGACAGTCACAGCTTTCAGCCTCATGCCTCACTCTGTCAGTCACCTGCTCCACCAGCTCGGCTCCCTCTGTGTAGTGGCCCTTCGCCCAGTTGTTCCCAGCACCGGAGTTTCCTGTGCCGCCACAACAGGACAGTAAAGGTTTGTATCTCGTAACCTACATCCCCCAAGGCTGAGTAATCATCGCTTCTTCTCTCAATGACACATTTTAACAGGTTATTGATCAGACCTGATTGATTACCAGCCTGTTGACAAACCAACAAACTTTTGATTCCAACACGTCTATTTTCAAAGTTATTGACTTAATGTAACAGTTGTTGTCATACCCCTTCGTTATCAGATACATTGATGCTTCATTATTTGCATCTAGTGAGTGCACATGTCCACCAAGTTTGGTAACAGTTGACACATTTATTTATAAGATGCAGCACTTTTTGCAGAATGAGCCACGCTCACTCAACTCTGGCTGGATCAGACAGTTACGTTGTCTTACATTAACTTGCCCTCAAAAATTCACTTACTGTCTTACTGCAACATTTTTACACATGCCACTATGGAATGATTTTCCTTATCTTTTGTTAATTGTCTTACCATGAATGAAGTTGTCGGGCCTAAAGAGGGCTCCAATGCGGCTCCCTCTCACACTGTCCATGGTGCCAGGCTCCAGATCAATAAGTAGGGCCCTGGGTACATATTTAGCACCTGAAAATAGAATGGAGATTTAATCCCCATATTACCTCCCAAGAAAGTTAACAACTTGAGAATGTCCTTTTTCTCACACATACAAAGAAATGAATAGCTCCAAAAGTAACAAAGTAGTCATCAGTATGTATCAGCAGAATATAATATATAATATATCACCATGTGCTTCATTGAAGTAGACATTGACCCTCTCCAGTTGGAGGGGGCTGTCTCCCTCGTACAGGCCTGTTGCATTGATCCCATGTTCATCACTGATCACTTCCCAAAACTATAAAGACAAAGACACAGAAAGGTATAATCATTGGCAGATTTGCATTGGCTGATTATGTTTACAGTAAAAACATGTAAATGTAGCTCCATATTTTTAAGTTTAGCTGTTAAAAGAAGTGAGTGGATTTTAAACTTTGCAAATAGAGCATTTGTTCTGAATAATTCACACATTTTTTTTTACACCTTTGTTAACTAGAGGTCACATAAATGAATTAACTTCCACAATCTCTCATGTCACATTAAGTGTATTTCTGCAGCTGTAATTATCGTGTAGTTCCTCTCTTGTTTTGTGTTTGTCATGATAAAAAAGGTTCCACCCATGCCAGTCTCACTTCGCCCCTTATCTGTTCCTTAAATGCCCCACAGTGAAAACACCCTCTGTCACTCACAACTGACAAATGTTTATTTATTATTAGGGAACATTACATATGCAAAACATTCAATCAATAATGAAAAAATACATAAAGATTCTCACTCATTGGAAACATAATTCACCTAAAACAAATGTTTAAACAACTTCTAAGCTTTTTATCATCTATCATTGCAAGTGCGACAAACAGTGTAAATTATCTTACAAATAATTTCTACATTTTTGAGTCAATATTCTAGAAACATTTTTGTGCCATTAATGTCTTTCTCCAAACTATATTATTAAGTACTAATGTGAAGCCTACTGATAGAACTATATTTAACATTAATATTTCAGTTAAAGCTCAAAAAGCCATATTATAAACTTAACAATTTAAAACAAAACTTTTTTTTAAATTACCTTCGATCCAATCTGGTTGCCACATTGTCCAATCTGCAGATGTACAATTTCACGCATGATGGCCAGGCTGAAGTACACACACACACACAGCTGGTAAATACGTCTGCGATATGCCACAATTCTCTAACTGGGCTTTTATACCAGCAGTGATGTCAGCAGTGATGTCAGGGTGACACTTGAGTCCTTTTAACATTAGGAACCCTAAATAGATTATATGAACTCCTAATGTCATACCAGGATAATTAACACAGGATTGATTAATTAGTTGATTAGTTAATCATCATTTCTTACTAAAATGATCAAAATAAAGATATGAAGCTAGAACTTTTCCACTGTAGCTGAACTCTATTTTGAGCAAACTAAACTACATCTACATTTGCCTATTGAACATTTTTCAGTTTACATTTAAATTTCACATTTATTTATTTATTAAGGTATCCATGGAAATGAGCATTTTCCAACCTTTCAATATGTTGACTTGTAACTCATTAGGTTTGAGTTCCTTTCTATTTATACACCAAACTGCGAGTAAATAATGGATTGAAATACCTAAATTCCACTAAGAAATAAAAGAATACGGCAGATGAATAACAAGTAGATAAATAACAAAAGTCCTGAGAACAAGAGAGAGAGACAAAATAAGGACAGCTGCTCTTTTTTGTCGATGTGCCACCAACCAAAACAGGAAGAAAGTGAAGTGAAGATGAATGGAGGCAGTGTGTTTGTCTGGCGAGGGTCTGATAACACTCATGTCATTAAAAACTGTACACACGGAACATTAGAAAATGATCCTATGACATGTAGCTGCTATGTCTGACAGAAGGCAGTGACAGGAGGTTTTACAAGGTGATTCACCATCATACCTTCTATATCATGATAACTCCCTTCGAATAAGAAGACCTTTGCTTCAGTTTGAGACTCTTCATAAGTGATCATGGTTAAAAAGATTAATGAGTTGATTTGCTACCATTTTAATGCAGGATTTTCATAAAGTAGAGTAAAATCCCTTAAGAATCAAAGCATAAATAATAAAGGGTCTAACTGTTGCAGTAATAAATGCTTGAGGAAATGAATGAGCGAGGCTACCACCTAGAGGACTAATGTGGTCATAACATATAATAATTGTAGAAATGTCTGTACAGTATTTTTATTTATATGATAAAGATTAATCATATTACTAACCAGTTTTCCCTTATGCTTGGACTGAAGGTGTGCTACATAAATAAAGATACAAACACAATTCAATAGAAATAGAGTTTAATAGATAAGTATACAAGTCTAGTTTACTTCCAAACCACTGTGTTACTCAGGACAGCAATAGTAAAAGCAGCACCTTCCCTTTTAAAATCAAGATATTTGACACAGGACAGCATGAGAGCTCAAAGTGTAAAGGTCATGGGTTCAACTCTGGGTCCTGACCCTCTGTTTTTAACTCCAAGTTTCTCAAACAGGTTCATTGGACAGTAAAGATTCTGTGCGTGTTTGTCTCCCTTTGTGTTTGTTCATGGTAGCAACCTGTCCAGGCTGTGGTTTTCACCAAATACATACTGGAAAGGGATCCATCCCCTCCACAGGTCTGTTAGCATTATATTTATTACAATAATCACAATACATCAGTCCACGTAGACCTAGATTTTGCCTCCAGCTCAGTTACGGGATGGTGTCATCATTACTTCCTCACTTGTCTGCCGGGATTCATTAGAGAGCCAAAGCAGCATTTGGTTGTCATTGATGACCTTTAAGTGTTTTGCCCTGAGCTTGTTTTCCTGTCCTTTTGACGTGTTTGGTTATGTGTGAGGTGTGTGTGTGTGTCGTGTGTGTGTGTGTTTGTGTTTTTGTTTGAATGTGCACACACCTGTCCGTCTGAGTGCTGCATATGTGTCAAAGCACAAATACAGAGAGAGACTGATTATTAACTTTAACTATTACCAGATTGCCACGAGTTATAGTGCATGTTTCATGGATTACAGTCCCTAATAGTCCTAATAGTCCTGATCCAACGCTTTGTTTTTCTTCTTAGTCACTGAATGGCTCATAGGCGGATAGATGAGCACTCACATTACAGTTTAGAAATCATTTTGTTACAATTGGGGCTCTAAGGGGAAACTAGATCACCTGAAGGAAACCCACCAAGACATGAAGAACATGCAACCTCCAGCCAGATCAGAATCCTAGACCTGTGACCAATGACAACCACTGATCCAACTATTACATTTGTTTTCACATGCTATTTCAATCTTACAACAATGAAGTTATCAGTTATCTTGTTTTCACTGAGATCTTACTTTTATTCGACTTGTGGTGATTATCATGATAATAGTAATGCAGCTGTAACAGATGAAACGGATGCTGTCACTTATCATGTGTACATGTATAGTATTTGTCATTGTTACTTCAACTTTATCCTGTGTAATAAATACTAAAAATCCCTTTGGATAGATAGATTAACGATGATTTTGCTTAAAAGACGGCGCTTCTCCCCTTCTGTACCTCTGCTTCATGACGCTCCGGGCAATCATGTGACCCGGGCTGCTTCATTCCAGTTGCATCAAGCCGGACACAGGCAGCCAATAGGATAGCGGGAAAGCGGTGTGTTTGTCGTCAAATTAAAAGCCAGGTAATTCTGTTTTACTTTATGCATGAATAGGGACTTTCTTTTCTTTTAATGTTTGGGGATACATGGAGCTACGATGTAAGCAACCTGTATTGTAGATACACAAGGGTGAGCGCGCCGTTGTAGAAAATAAAGCAATATAAAATGTAGTTTTTCTTTGCAGTGTTTAAAATAGTCTGTTTCCGATTTTCCAATGCGCCACTCGATGGTACACAGAGGAAAGTTGTAAAAGAATAATATCATCAAGTAAGGTCTCAGGGAGGATTTTACTTTGAAACTCGGAACCGGATCTTCCGCTTTTTTCATTCCGGTAACTTCACGGCCGTTCGTCGTTCCCAGGGTTCCGTGAGAGCTGTTTGCCCCACCCCACCTCTTCAACGCTATCTATCTCAATGTACAATTCTCAGAGAAAAAAGGGGGCTAACATAATTCAGAGTCATACTGCAAAGAAACGATTCCTATTCCCCCGACCGGTTGAACGGAGTGGCAGCGGCCTCTCGGCGGCAAACGAACTGTCTCGCCGTTGGATCTGTGATTGAAAACACCGCGGTATGTTCATGTATCATGCACATGTAACCATAATCTACCATACGGATTCAAAGGGAATACAAAAAGACCAGAGAGTTGACAGCGGACAGTACCTGCGCCAAACGGAAAAATAACGGAGGATTTTCCACACAAATATCACCTGGATATCGTGTTAAATTCAAGGACATCCAGCTGCGGGAGGGAAGAAAAAGCCTCTGCTCGGCCGGAGAAGCTTCCCGATGTGAGGAGAAATACAAATTAACGTAACCGGGGAGAAAAAGGACGGAGAAAAGGGGCCTTTTTTGGGGTTTCTGCTCAGACTACTCCGAAAAGCAACACCAGCATCTGTTGACGGGGAGAGGAAATCATTTTGACATCGGCTAAAAAAACTGGATACTATCGATAATCAACAACAACAAGCCGAAAACGGTGTATAATGTGACAGAGTGGAAAGACGGTTGTGATAAAGAAAGAAGCCCGGTGTAAAGCCTGATGATTCACATGCCGTCATTTTAGGAGGAAATATTTATCTAAAGATTTTTCCTCTCTCTCACCCGCCATCGGATGTGCTTTATATAGGTGGAGAAAGAATTGGAAAGAAATAAAAAATAGTATAAATTACATTTAAAAAATAGAAAAGGCCGAGAAAATAGGGGTTTGGTTATTAGTGGGAATGAATTGAATGGTAGTGTTGAAGATGGGCTCCACAGGAGACATTTGCTGAGGAAATACAATCGAAAGATAGTATATATATATATATATATATAATATCGAAGTCAGTATTGCTAAAAATTGAAAAGACGTTTTGGGAATCCCTGTCACGGAAATCCGCTCTTGTTCATTGGAGAGAGAGAGAGGCTGAGAATTTCACATCCACACTCGTATCAATCTTGATGACTTCATTGCGGATTTACAGTGAAAAACACTGGAATCGAGCGTGTGAGGGCGGCATCGGTTCCTCTGCTGCCACCGACTGATCATATGGTGATAAATTAGTACCAAAGTACTCCGCATTCATCTATTCAGTACTGTGTTAGTCCCGGTTGGAACCTGATTCCCACCGTCTTACAGGTCACATCTGTCTCATTTGCATCTGGTAACATAAATGTCATCCATTTTGAGCCAGGGGTTCCTCACTTGGGCCAATCTAGGAATTTAGAGTTGATTGATTGATTCTTGATCAGCAGCCGTCCCCCCCATCCCTCCCTCTCCACCCCTGCCTCCCCCTCGGCCTTACACTGGGTTTTCTGGGAAGATGGGCTGTCTTGGCAATAGTAAGACGGAAGACCAACGAAATGAGGAGAAGGCACAGAGGGAAGCCAACAAAAAGATAGAGAAGCAGCTCCAAAAAGACAAACAGATATACCGAGCGACTCACCGACTACTACTATTAGGTAGGTATCAATAAATACCATCCTGTTTCTTCATCTGTGGTGTGCATGTGTGAATCAATGATTGTGTGTGTGTGTGTGTCTCGATGGGGACTAGTCTCCCCTGCTCTATCCAGTGACATAATGAAGTAAGATTTCATGTTAAATTGTTGTAATTATCAAAACAATACATGCATGTTTGCACCTGGTTGTACCTTGTGTGTGTGTTTGTGTGTGTGTGTGTTTAAACAGTCATAGCTCATGTTTTATTTTGTAGCCATAAAAACTGTTTTATGACAACTTCCCCAAGCTACAGCAGTGTAGCACCAACAAATGATGCAGTGACATGATATCACTATGAAACTCATTTAAAGTGTCTTCATGTCAAAGGTGAAGCACAGGTGTGTCCCCTGGGTTCACTGCTGGTGGAACATGCCAGATAACGGACGCCACGGTCTGTGTGAAGCCCCCACGCACAGGCCCGTACAGCGTCTAGAGGGCGATTTGCACGATTGTTTCTCTTTTCACACAGCGTACAGGAGAACAGAGCACGTTATGTGTGCGTGTGTGTCTGCCCGGCGCCTTAGATCTTGAGCGATTTCGCCCCAGAGATCTCGTGTTTGATGTTCACGTCGGCGTCGCATGCTCACAGATGGCACCTTTGCATAATCCTCTCCACACTGACCGCTCCGCCTCCTGGAAATAGATCTTCTCCCATCAGTTGTCGAAAACTCCACAGCCAATGTTGTATTTGTGATCGAGCTATATGCGGCTTTACCACCTGGGCCCTCCGTGTCATGACGTGAACCTTTAGGGCCCGGAGCCTCGAACTCCCCCCCCCCCCCCCCCCCCCCCCCCCCCGTCTAACTAAAAGCCGCTCGCTGTATACAAACACAGAATTAGGATTATCAGATAGTTTCCCCTGAATGAGCGTCCCGGTCCTTCTAATCTGCAATTGATCCTGGATTTACACACTTACACTTTGACTCTCCTAAGGCTCCAGCAGCAGCAAAGGCCACTAGTTCCTCTCCTGCTCGGGCGAGGAGACGATACACTCGGGCTTCTTTCATATTCAGATGATGACACATTTAGGATCCATTTCCCCTCACACATGTGAAGTGGTCCAAAACAAAAGACGTTCACCCGGCCCGGATTGCTAGATCACTCGGCCGTCCCTTTAGCCGATCATGATTTGCTGTTAGATAAGGTCATCCTGCCCTCTTCCCTAAAACCCAAAAGCCTGAAAGCAGAGGATCAGAACGAGCGAAGGGATTTGGTTTTGATTTTGGTAAACATAGATCTATTGCAAATGTGTCTGTTCTGTCGTGAAGTCAACGGCAACATGGCAGATTGTAGGAGTGAATGTGGGAATTTGGTTTCTAAACTCTTCAACATCAAAATCGCAGGACTCTTGAGTTCTTGCCTCACCTCTCTCTTACCCCCAAAGTACTTCAATCCGTCCTATATCACGACCTCATCCCTTTGACTGCTTGTATTTCCAGTTGGGTGTCATTGACAGATGACCCGTTTGCCGTTTTGGTTCACCTCCCTTGACTTATTTCTCCTCTCCTCTTTGTGTTTTCAGGTGCCGGCGAATCCGGGAAAAGCACGATAGTCAAACAGATGCGAATACTGCACGTGAATGGCTTCAACGCAGAGTAAGTGCCGCCTTCCCTTCAGTGTCTTTAACAAACCTTGGATTAAGTCAAACACACACAAGTGGTTACAGTTACAAATAGCGATTCTTGATAAACAATACTTGAATACAAGAGCTAGTTTTGATTGGGGAACGCAAGCGTGTACTTCCTAACGGCAGCCTCTCAGTTTGAATGACGTTTTGGATTGACCGCCCGTTGGTGACATGTAAACTCCTGCCATGGAAAAGGAAAGTATTGTGGTAAAACAAGTAACATACGGGTACGTCTCAGTCCATCTATGAGGCGTGTGACCCTGATACAGATCATTTCACTCAAATTATCCAAGAAACACCGGCCCCTCTTTCATCTTTATATCCCTCTGAAGTTCACATTTTATTTATTTTGATATAAATAAAATAAAAAACGTGTAGCAGACTTTACAAGCTTAAACTTAAAAATGTTGAAAATTTGATAAAATTGGAGCCCAATAGATGAAACGTTTGATGTCTGAGAAAACAGAATTTAAAAACTCTGAATCATGATGAAGAGAGTAAGATAAGTTCCTCCTAGTGAGTGAGTGAGTGAGTGTTTGGGAGTAAACAGAGGAAGGCTTTATCTGTGTGGGGGTTTGGGTGGAAACATTGCTCTCAGGGGCGATTTGGTTTAGAACTCCAACTCCAGTTGAGACAATGGAAGCGAGTGACTTTCTGTTAATCTATTCTCTAGCATTTGCTTCCTAGAAAGAGATTTTGCGGTAGGCGCCTCGTAACGTGCTTATTTTAGGGAACGTGTCGAACAGATGCTCCTCACAGACCCAGACGACCCGGTGTAACAGCAAATCCAGTCGGCCGTGACTCCCATTGTGTTTGCTCCGGGAAGAGGAGGTCGGGGGGGGGGGGGGATTCACCTTGCTGTGCTGGGCACCCCCACCCCCGGGTGCAGTCAGTGCCAGTCTGCTCGAGGTACAGGGGAGAGGAGGAGGGCGAGGACAGAGGGAGTTGATGGGGAGTGACAGAATAATGTTGGGAAGTGATAAAGGGAAGAAGGGAGGGCGAGAGAGGGGCAGTGTGACTGATGTGAGAAGAGACTGGTATGGTGGTTCACTTCCAAGTGGGTGTACGCTTTGTTTTGTGGAGGTCTGAGTACGAGGAATGTAGTCTTTACTCTGCGTTTCTCACACCGGGTGAACCAAACGCAGAATAGACAGTGTGCCACTCCTGAAACCAGAGACGATCCCATTGATCTCCTCTCTGTTTAAACCTCGGAAATTCACATTTTTAGGACGGAGGAATACCAGTCGTCACAGTTACCAAACTACACAACAAGAGAATCCAGCCTCTCGGTTTCAATCAAGCCTCTTAATTTCTAATTGGTTGCCTGAAGCTGGGAGAGGCAGCTTAATGTCAAATTGATCAAACCACTGAAAAGGTTTACAACCAATCTTCTTTTACATTATAAGTAGTTTACAGTAATACATATTTTCATATTTGATTATGTAAATATGGTCGAGTTCTCCAGTGAAAGGCGACACATCACACTCTTTATTTGTCCTTGTGTTTACGGCCTAATATGGACGTGTACGTGTTGAACATTGGCGGAGTTGTAAAGTTGGAAGTTCATGCGTTTGGAACTGCGTCCAGTTTGTCCTCCTCTTTCCTAAACGCTCCGTGTCGGATGGCTCCTTTGCTGCCATAACGTGTCGCCATCAGCATGTTACACATTTAAATTTACACGCCTACACACTCTGGTGAGACGCGTCCACACACACACACACACACACACACACACACACACACACACACACACACACACACACACACACACACACACACACACACCACAAGGCTATTCAGCCGTCTGTGTGTTTCACAGTGTGTGGGTGTTGCCAGATCAGGCCCGACAAAGCTGGCTAAGAGACGGCACCTAAGAGAAAAGGGGCATGTTTTCACTCAGTTTGCACACCGCTGCTGCAGCAAGGGAAAGCAGATATTGATGGATGGATTTTTGTCATGTTGGAGTATCGCAAAGTTTTCTTCTTCTGCTACTTGCCGTGACTTTAAACAGAGTGAATTCCCCCTTAACTGAAATCCATCAGTCCACCAATCCAACACTGGCTTGGATTAGACCTAGAAGAAGAATTGGTGGTTGTATTTTCCTGTATTTCATTGTATTTGCCAATACTTTAGGCCAAACTTTTCCGGTCCCACTCTGCTGTTTTTTGTCTTTAATAAATTGTCTTTTTTAAAGTTTTGCTGCTCTCAGTTCGGTATCAGCAAAGAACACAAACCTCAGTGGCTGCACTCAGTCAGCAGAATAAAGGTCTGCGTGCATCTGGAGCAGCTGTAACCCTGTGTCTAATGTTACGCTCCTCCACACTTATATAACCCTCCTACTCGCCAAATCAACATTTAAAGAGTGACTTGTTTTATTCCAAGTGACGTTATTAAAACCCTTTAAGCTCTGTTTTGTGTGTTTGGAGTGGCAGCTGTGTGTTTGCAGGGTGTTTGTGTATGGACATGTGCTGAAATGATAGAACATGTTGGATTTGAATTGAACATGATTTCATTCTTTTGATTTCTTCTTCTTCTTCACAGGGAGAAAAAACTGAAAATTCACGATATAAAAAACAACATTAAAGAAGCTATAGAGGTAAGAAATTGGATCTTTTCACTTATTTCTGAGTCATGCCAGTTGAAGCTCGTCAACAGGTTTTCTGTCACAATTCCAACCACAGTGGGAACTACTGGTATTGCAGAAGTAGGCAAGGTGGCAAAATGGAAAACTCCCAAAAATGAGGAAGATTGAGTGTTTTTACTTACAACGGCACATTTGCTTCCAACTTGTCAATCTTCGAGACAAAATAATGATCACAATATTGCGATCGATGGCGAAACTGTAGGTCCAAATTTGGATAACTGCATCCATTTTCTCTGCTCTCTGTTCAGACGATTGTGTCTGCCATGACTACGCTCATACCCCCGTGCCAGTTAGCCTGCCCAGCAAACCAGTCCCGGATCGATTACGTCATCAACCAAGTCAACCAGAAGGACTTTGAGTTTCCTTCGGTAAGTCGCAACTCACTCTTTTTTTCTTCGGCCAGTGTGGTTTGTTTTCCTCTTAAATGTTCAAGTTTCATTTTATCCTCAACCCCCCGTATTATTTTCAGAGGTCAAAGGTCTCCTTGGGTCAGGTGACAAAAATATCTTAATTTTACGTCATTTCATTTAAGAAATCAAATCAAATGCACTGAGTCAGCTAAACATCCAATCATGTTTATAGCTTTTGTACAAACACACTCAACAAAAAATGAATTAGATACGTGATCATGAACAAGTAGCAGGAAAATGTGAGCGTGATGAAGAGCAGTTTGCTCCAAACATCACTTGTTGTTTATGGGGATAATAAATTCACTTCTTGCCCTGGGAGCTTTCAGTGCACACACTCTTTATTTTCCTCCTCTTCGTCTTAGAAGAAATCGAGCCGATTACGCAGACGCAGTTAACATTTCGAGGAGTTTTGACGTGAAATTGATCTTAAACTGTGTTGCACCTGCAGTTGAATCATCTCAGAGTATCCGATGTAAGATGCTGGATCCTCTGGTTAGCTGTGCTGAAAGCCTCCCCCGTGTGTGTGCTGTGTTTGGGCTGATTGGGTAATTAGCAGGTAGGCTCCCACTTGGGAGGCTGTCAATTGAATCAGCCTCTCACCTGAGAAATGGACGGCGCCTATTAACACTGATGTTTGTAATAACCCTTAAATGGCTCCAGTGGGACGTGTCCTGCAGGAACACACTCCTCTCAGGAAGCTATTACAGGTTACACACTAGGACCTTTGAAGATTAAAGATAAAGATTATTTCAATGCTAATCAGACACATTTTCTCAATTTCTTTCTCCACAACTTAACTTAACATGGAGCAAAATATTTATTTTATTAATTGATTTATTTTAGTTTATTGTGGGGTTGTATCTGCCAGTCTGAATTAAATGGAATTAAAGTTTGTAGGACCAACAGAAAATAGAAAGAATCGAATGGTAAAATAATACACTAACTTTTAACGTTGTTCGGTAAAAATGAAAGGGAATAATGGGAACATGTTCTTCAAGTGTAATGTCTTCTAATGAGGTTACATTGAAGAACGTTCAGGGTGCCTCTGCTTTTTGCCGTGTGGGGCCGTCTGCGTTTGGTCTGGCCCTTTCAGAACAGACTTGCCTGTAACAGCTGAGTTTCCAGTGAAGAATGCGTGTATTTATGTGTAAGCAAAAGGAATTCTCTTCATATTGTCTGTGTTGCGTCACGGCAAATGCTTTTATGCTGGTGGATCTGGAGTTGACCCTTCCCCCAGGCTGTCAGTCACTCTTACTGAAGCTGAACGCCGTCTCTGCAGAGGCTGTAGACCAGTGTTCCCAGTTTAAGCTCTATGGAGCAGGTATGAGTGTGAGGAGCGTGCTGATCCAAACAAGACCACCACATCTGCCCCTTCATCAAACGCTGGATGTTTGGAAAGAGAACAGACTTGAAAACTATCTGATCGGCCTCATCATAACTCCTCCGCCTCCCTCTTCTCGTCTTTTGCCACCCGCTCTACTCCTCCACCTCCTGGCCTTAGGGCCGACCGGAAACCAGTTGGACTGGTTGACTCTGCCATGAGAGGGAAGAGGAAGGAAGAAGAGAGAATAAGATTGAGTCCAGCATAGCGTTGAATCTTTCTCCTCTCCTCTTGATTTTTACCTTTTATTATTATTACCACTGTTCCTTGTGGTTATTGTTATTATTCTCTAATATAAAATGGTCCACGGGGTCAGAAGGAATAATTGCTGGCTTTATTCCCTTATATTCCATGCAGGCCGGTACCACCTGTCGCACCCCCCCACCAGATAGCATCTAAGCACTGATGGCTCATTGTGCTTCTCTCAATCGGCCACATGTTTGATGGGCCTGTGTCTCTTTAAACTGGTTAAAATATATATTTCAGGTAATTGCAGGGTACATAAACCATCTTGCCCTTTGTTATCTCCTTAGTAACCCTGGATACAAAGCATTCCGAGGGTAAGTCAGGGATAGTGAGACATGTCCAAACAGTTGTTGAACTCTTGTGCCAATTGCGGCTGCAAGTACCTTTTTGTGTGACTGATGATGGGTAAATAAAGACGTCTCATCTTTCCGAAATGAATGCAGAGGTTTTTCACCAGTATTTACACTGTTGACGCCATTAACGGTATCACAATGTAATATAAGGCGTATACTTAACCTAATAGGAGTTGCGATGACAACAAACTGCTGGTTTTGTCCCAGTTGTGACACCGTAAACAGGAGAAGAGGCAATGACATGCAAAAACAAATATTTCCTGTCTGGAGGCGGCAATAAAAAGGCTCAAAATATTTTTCATTCTAGAAAAACAAAGATTTCTAACACACTGATACACATTGATTATTTAGGGTTTTTATCGTCAAATTCCCGATCCAATTGTCTATTTTATTGCTCAGAATTTCCTTTTTTTTTTATGTACTGTCACCGCCATCTTGGAAAACACATTATATTGTTAAATTTTTAATAATTTGCAACGACAAAAAGCGGTTTTATGTCATTTTCTTACACCGCTAATAAGCTCAGGTAGTTGTGATGGCGCTGAGAGGAAGAAATGCAACGGGAGCCATCCTGCCCTGAGTTTAACCTTTCAGGATGCACATTCTCTCCCAAGTCTCCATGCAGATCTGGCCTACAACTAACAACAGAAAAACTGCTTCAGTGACTGAGCTTGTGGAAAGGCGACACGTAATGACCTGACAGGCCAAATTCAGGGAAAGAAAAAATCCCAATGGAAGTCTGTTCCCCTCTGGTTTTCTCCTGGAACGATGTTTGGATTTGTTTCCATGTCCCTGCTTTCTTACACTTTCACAGCATTCACTGCAAAGACTTTGGGTGACTGTTCAATTCCTCCTTTATGCAGCGCTGCTACACTTTGCTCACTTTAGAAGCTTTATGAAGTGTTATTAAATCTAAGTGGATCCAAATATGTTTAATAGCTGTTGGCGTCCCATGAGGGCTTATTGGTGTCGGCGTCGTGCTGCACATACGAGCGACTGACGAGCTCAGCGAGGCCGTAGGCTGTACGTGGCCAGCCAAGTCTTGTGTCGGTATAAAGCTCTCTATTTCTCCATGAACTCTGTGAACTCTTCTGTTTCCTGCCGCTGTCAGAGTCTCATCTGCTGCTCCTCTCGGCAAAGGCCTCAAAACTACCAACGCCAACTTCATCCCATCTCTCCTCTACTCTAATGTTCCCCATTTCCCTAAACAACATTCCTGTTTGCAACCTGCGCTCGTTCTCTCACACGCTTTTTGTGATGTGGGGGGCTCCTTAGCGTAAAGCCCAGAGGGGGGCCCCGAGTTCCAGTTGATTCTAGGTGCTGATCTCCTCTCCTCTTCCTCTTTCCAGGAGTTTTATGACCATGCAAAGATCCTCTGGCAGGACGAGGGCGTGCGGGCCTGCTGGGAAAGATCCAACGAATATCAGCTTATCGACTGTGCACAGTAGTAAGTCTCCCCTCCTATTCTCACATCAACACACACGCATACATACATACGTACAGACATGCAGGTAAACAAGGCTGTGTGTTTGATGGTGATGGCCTGTCTGGAGCTCATCGGCATCCAGCATTTGCAAGTTAGTTTTATGGGTTTGCAAATTAGTAGGATGTTTTCATGGTCACTTAATCGGCTAGTACAACCCACGCACTAACCTTGTGTGTGTGTGTGTAGCTGGCGACAGTGACTGACATCACGTCCGAACCCTGCTGACTCTCCAGTACTTCCATTGCCAGTGTCTTGCGCACTCTTGTATTTATTGTCCCTGAAAAGCTGAGGCATTTCTTTTTCCTTTTGTTTCCCTCTGAGTCTCTCTCTCTCTCTCTCTCTCTCTCTCCTTCTCTCTCTCTCTCTCTCTCCTCTCACTCTCGCTCTCGCTCTGTTCTGCCATTTCTTCTCCCTCTCCACCACCCTTTGATCTCGGTCAGGCCTGCCTCTGTTACAAGGCACGCATTGGTCACATGAAGCCGGAGTTCTTGAAAGGCAGAGGCTGGCTAGCACATGTGGCTCCCGCTAGCGTGTGTCTGTGCGTGACCTCAGGTGTTTACCGTGATCGCGAAAAGCCTACCCTGTATGATGAATCTTGCTTTTTTTCTGTCATTCATCCGGGTGAGAGTTTGCAAGTAATGGGGGTGTGTGTGAAGGGTGGGGGGGGGGGGGGGGATAAAGAGAGAGAAAGGGGGCGAGAGAGAAAGGGGGCGAGAGAGAAAGGGGGCTTCCCTGCATTGCGGGATATGTCTCCTCTCTCCTCCTCCTCCTCCTCCTCCGCCCCACACCCAGCGGCCCCAGTGTTATGGATCAGATGCTGGGCTGGGTGGCCAGACCGGAAGTCTCCCCTCCCCCCTGTGTGTGCTTATGTAAACGGAGAAGCACAGAAAGAGAGAGGGGAGAGCTATTTTTAACCCCGGTGAGCTGCAGAAGGGAAAAAGAATGAGCGAGTGTGTTAGGAGAGAGAGAGAGAGAGAGAGAGATACAACTTCAGCATTATTGATGAAGGCTGTTGGCGTTAAATGAAAATGTCAACCCTGGACCCAGCCGGGGCTAGGGGGGTCGGACTGGGTCGCACAGCCCCCCCACCCCCCCTCTCCTTTTGTCTTCAAACGGCCCCATAAACACACTATAGATGAGCAAACGAGCAGGTTTACATGGAGGCGACGTCTGATGAGAGCAGAGTCACTCAGGCTCTTTCTCTTTCTGCACTGTCATGATTCCCTTCAGAGTTGTTGTTGTTTAGTTCAGCTTCCCGATGCCTTGTACGGTTCTTGCGCCCCCGTTTGTCAGGATGTTTGTCCTTGATTACACGTGGATGCTTCGTGTTGGCTTGCTGGAACTCGACTCGCCTGCGCTCTGACCTGAAATACTCAGCCGATTGTGCGATTGTGAATCTGAGATCCTGTGAAGAAAGGAATTGTTTGTTTGAAAGGAGAGTTGTCCCGGAAAATAGTTTCAATATATTTCTAATGCCTAGTCAAGTACGTCAATGGGTTAATTTCTGACTTCATTTTGATATGAATGAATCTGAGGCTGCCCATTGGAACCAGCTTTGTGATTCTGTGTATGCAAGATGGCTGCCACACGTGCGTCCTGACCTCCTTGGTTGGGTTGTGCACGTTGGCCTCTGGAATCATTGCAGGGCAGGTTTGGTGTCTGTCACTGTCTGAACATACTTCAAACGCAGACGTCTCTGATGGTCGCCATGTTAACCACAACGTAGAGCGAAATCGGAGGTAGAATAAATGGCGACTGTGTCCAGATTGTGTTTCGTCCCTCACATCGCCCCCTGGTGGAGACGCTATGAGACAATTCGTAGAGATCGTGGGAAAGTCGAGTATAAACCAGACTTATACTTTTACGTCTCAAATGGAAAGTGGCTTACTTTGTTCTGATTTGATCACTTTAATACAACGGGGAACTTATTTGACGGAACTTTGCCGGAAGTGGACGCTTGGAGCAAATTGAGAAGTGTGTGTGTATGTGAGAGGGAGAGAGAGAGAGAGAGAGAGAGAGAGCAAGAAATGTGAATGAATTTCCCCGTTCCATCTCTGAGCGTGTGCCCGTCCATGTTTTTCGCCTCAATGTGACCGCAGTCATGTGCTGGAGACTCTCTGATTTACTTCTCCAGCATCCTCCCCGGAGCCTCTTCCTCCCACACCCCCACACCCTCCTCCTCCCCCTCCTCCACTCTCGGTTGTGTGGTGGTGTTTCTGCAGGGACAGAAAATGGCTGGGATCGAGTCTCTGACTCATCGTGAGGAGGGAGGGAGGAAGAAGGGGATGAAGAGGAGTGAGGGGATTTGAATGGAGAGTCACAGCTTTTGATGATTGATCGTTATGACTCGCGTCTCCTCACCTGTGCAAAGAAGTGGACAAAACCCAGCATGGTGTGAAACAAAAGCGTGAGGAGGTTGAGGAGCGTCGTCGTACATTTTAAAATGGGGGATTTTCACAGCTGAATTCAAAGCCAAACGTTTTAAAGACTCCATATTGATTTCTGCCTCTGATTTTCTCACACGAGTGATGATGATAAGATGATTTCAACCCATTCCAATACATTTTGCATCGTTTCAAAATGAGACCGGAAAGGATTGTCACATGTTCCGGTTTACCCAGAATGCCTTACAGTCGCTCTGTAAATGACAAACCAAGCCTGGACAACTGTCAAGTGCATGATTTGTTGAAGCCTCTTCGGTTGTTTGGCTTCTTTCCTTGTTGTTCTGCCGGAGCGTTTTTGGGTTTTCCAGGTTTCCTGTGAACACCGGGCCGATTCTGAAACGGCTTTAGGAAACTTAGCCGCTGTAATGTGACTGCATTGTGATTTCCTGAATGCTGTGTGTATTCAGTGATTGTGCCGCTCCCACTGTTGGCCAGTGGAGCTTCTGTCCGTCAGTCTGTCTGTCTGTCTTTCGTTCTTTCTCTCTCTCTCTCTCTCTCTCTCTCTCTCTCTCCCTCCCTCACTCATCACCCCCTCCATTCTTTGCATTTCTCTCTTTATTGCTTGCCTTCTCCCTCTCTCCATTCTCCCCTCTCTGTGTTCTCTCTCTGTCTCTGTCTCTCTCTCTCTCTCCCCCCCTCGCTGTCTGTCTCTCCTCTCTGGCCCCACTCCAGTCGCACAAGATTTGAAGCCGATTGTCTATTTATAGCGCCTGTGGTCTGTCGCCATGACAACGAAGCTGGAGGCCAGGGCGCCAGGGAGCTATTTTTGGAGCAGCGCTGTAATGTCAGACACAGCCTTCTCTCTCTTTTCTTTCCTTCTCTTTCTGCCTCTCTCCGCGTGTGTGTGTTCGCGTGTGTGTGTGTGTGTGTGCGTGTGTGCGTGTGTGTGTGATGAAGGATCGGCCCATGAAACTCTTTTTGCTCGGTGGTGTGAAGCTGCAAAACCGTTCACCGTCCCCGCACGGTCGTTTCACCCCTTAAAGCGTCAGTAGCGTTTTCGGTCATGACTTGTGTTTTCTCGGCCTGTGGTCTTTCAGTTCTCACATTGATTCCAGTTACCAAAATACACAATTGAAGTTGTTTAAAGTCAGAAATGTTCTCCCTATTATTGCAATGATCCCCACCTCAAAATGCAACTCCTCTCTTAGCATTTTCAAGCTTTTCAAATAAGTTGTGTGGTGATAATATTTCATTTGACCTGTTTTGTGACATATATATTTTCCTAACATGTGACAAAGATAAGGGTTTTTCCGTGCCCTTATTAATATGATTTGTAAGTTACATTAATAGTGAGTTATTTTCTATTTAAAAGTGACTCATCACATATGCTGATGAAATTTACTTTTTTCAGATCCTCATATTCTCAAGCCTCCTGCCTGTTGCTCAAGTAGATTTATGATTTCCATTATAGACAACTACACCAAAAGCACCATTTCTTTATGCTTTTGATGATGAACTCACAAGTAAAGTTACTCTGGCATTTAAGAAGAAATAATTTAAGTTCCAAAATTTAACAAACCTTCTTAATATATGACAACCTTTCGAATATATCAACATGAAATATAATAAATGAAATAGATTAAACAACTACTTCTTACTCTTACTGTAACCTTAATCTATGTCAGTTTTTAACATAACCTTAATTAAAATATCAGTAGTTAATATACATGGATCTTAAATATTTTTTAGTTTATTATTTTATTGTAGATCAGGTCTATGCAGTAAAAAAAGCAAAGATTTAATGAATTAAATCACAGACTTTCATGATTTAAGAATCAATGTGTGTGTGTGTGTGTGTTGTGTGTGTGTCACTGAGCTGAATGGCAATCCAGTTCAACTCAATTCTGTAACAAATTCAGTTTGATGTGAATTACACTCAGCTATTTTGAGTTGAATTTGCCTAGACGTATATTTTCTAATAATGGATGGAAGGTGTCGTCTTTACTTCATAATTTTCGAGCTTTCTAACTAAAAAAGAACTACTCTTAAAACCTTTGTTTTTAATGACAGAATGTTTAGATTTTCAGTCATGGATACGCATAATTGATGATTCTCTTTGTTTTGTCATGTCGATGCATCCAGTGCAGATCTGTTCAGTTCCACTATCTCTTAATCAAGGCTGATCCTTCGTCCTGAATGCTGCCGCTTTAACAAGATGAATGCACGGTGGGAGTGTTGTGAGCTTTGTCAGGGCCGAGCCTTGGTCACCCACTCGTGGACGCCTCTCATGTCCTTCCAGCGCGTAAAGATTTCAAACTGTCCAGCGGAGAGGAATTTCTTGCCCGTAACCAAAATAAAAAGGGGGTCAGATTCTCTCCTAAGCTGTTGCCGTGGTGAAGATGTGGGCCAAACGTTTCAGCAGCTAAACTTTTTCACTCAGTTTTTAACATGAGCGTGCTGAGGGGACGCAGCTGAGACATGCTGCCGTTTGTAGGGCCACTGCAGCTATTTACAGACCAGTCTATTCTAAAAGAAGCTCTGTTTGTTCTGAATGGCAAGATGGAGGATTTTGCTAGGGGCAAATATCTAGAAAAGTAGCAGAAAAGTATTTTTGTAGCTTATTTATTTTTCGTGATAGTTTTCAAGGAATTTTGAGTTACATTCAAAGTGATTTTCTTGCCCAGGTTGATTATATAAACGCCTTTCTTAGAGTTTCTCCTCAGGTTTATGTGAAATGTTGAAGTGTTTCTACATGGAATTCACCGGGTAACAAAAAAAAAAGGGAAAAAGTACTTTATCACCTCATGTCAATACTGAGCTATTTTCAAACGGGACAAGTGTCCTGTGTGTATTTTCAAACTTTCAGTCAGCCTGTCTGCCGGCTCAGAATAGCTCTGCCAGGTTATACTTAACAGCGGGCACCTCTCTGTTACCGGGGCGGCCGCTATTATTTAGCCCTAACTTACTCGCCGTGGTTATTATTGGCACCTCTCCTATTAATAGGGAGAACTGCTAAAAATTGAGCTGTGTGTGTTTGTCCTGGGCGTGTCCATGCCACAGACCAGAGCCGCGGTTAGACGGGGAGTTTGTCCTCGGCAGATGTCTGCAGCAGCCACGTTTCCTCCATTATCATTAGTAACTTCTGTAACTAGTAACTTCAAGCCAAGCCGCTCGGCCCCCTGCAGAGAGGCAACGGTGCCGCCGTTCGGCTGCTTGATGGCCTCTGTGTTTCACATTAATGTCTCTGCTATTGTGCCTGTGTGTGGCTACATTCGTTTGGTTTATTAATCAATTAATCTGCTCAAATCTAATCGATTAATCGAGTCGTCAATAGTGTCCATCACATTCTCCTAATTCTACTATACTGCTAATTAATCTTTTCTACTTGTGATACTGTAATTGCTCCAAATCCCTCACAGCTCCTCACGTTTCCTGTTGGCTTCAGCAGAGAGCTCAACTCTTTCTCCCCACATTTGTCAAATACAACGAAAATTCGCCATCATTCTTTGCACTCCGATTCGGATGAACATACACAACATACAACATACCATCCCCTTCTCTATATAAACTCTCTGTTAATCGCCACAGAAACCAAAACCATCAGCCTGTGCTTGCATAGTGTCGTTTTACATCTTTGGACACGCACCCAAGCCTTTAGCGTCTTCGTCCTCTTTGTCCATACGTCTGTCCGTGCGGTGGCCCTGCCCACTGTTCCTCTCTGTGTTACCTGCAGCCTCCTGTCACATTTCACCCCTGCCTGCCACATTCCTAGTTATCTCCCAGGAGGTTACATACCTTTGCCCCAAGAAGCAGCCAGCAAGCATCTCACCTCTCTGTGCGTTTCTTTTACCAATTATCTGCCCACCAGTACAACCAGAGGGTAATAAAGCAGGGTGGTTGTTTGTTCTCCTTGAAGTCGTTTTCTACAAAAAAATGGCCGGTGGGGGTTTGAAGTGAATTTTAGGGATGATGTAATTGATCAGACGATGCAAATGACTCGCCCCTAAATGTCAAAGTAATCTCTAAATAAACATGCAGTGTCACTAATTCCCAAGTCTGGAATTACACCTGTGATGTTTTTTGCTGCAGCTTCCTGCTTCTGATCGGACAGCGGTGTCCATGTTTATCACCTGAGCTGTTAGTTGTACTTTATCCCTCCCTCCTCAGCTGGTGAGCTTGCACCGCACTCCACCCTTTAAAGGAATTGTTCCGGGCAAACCTGAAGTGCTGGTGCTTCCCGAAAGCTTGGGTGGGGATGGCGGCTGCCGCTGTAGCTCGCAGGTAATTCCTCCCCAGTGAGGCAGCAGCGTCTTTAGGTTCAGCCCAGTCCTCTTCCTCCCACGGTCACTGCCGAGCCACTAAGAGCAGCTGGGATGTTGGAGAACCTCTGTGTGTGTGTGTGTGTGTGTGTGTGTGTGTGTGTGTGTGTGTGTGTGTGTGTGTGTGTGTGTGTGTGTGGCCCTCAGAAAGTCATTCCTTTTCCAGTAATCCTCACTTTAGTTAAATAAACATGTACATTAAAGCCAGGCTGATTTATTAATGGGGCTATAAATGTTTCACACGCTGTCTCTTATAGATATCTTTCCTCATCTACGTTTGATATATTGTGTTAGAATTCAGTTTTTCCTACTCGTGATTTAATTCCAAGTATCGTTAAACAATCTATGAGCCTCGTCTTTGGTCTTTTTAATAAGCAAATTTGATAGATTGTTGCCAAAAACTGTACCTGCAGGTGAATTGTTGTCAGATTTTTTTTTTTTTTTTATCTCAGCTATTTATTGATGTTTGTCTTAAAAATTGATCAAACGCAACTTTTCAGCCCTGGACACACAGCAGAAAGCTCTCATTGACTCATATATAAATAGTGGTGGTTTATCCTGACTTCTAAGGCCCCATTTTTATTACTATCAAGGCCTGACAGATGAGGAAGCAGCAGTGGATTGACCCTGATCATCGTCATTGTGACACATCAGTGCAACTCAAACACTGTAAAAAAAAAAAAGAGCTGCTTAATAAGAACAATTAATCAGCGTGTGATGCCGCTGTACACTCCGTAGGTCTGCATACCCACCCACACAAAGCTACACACAGACACACACCTCTCCTTCCTATGCAAGTACTACTACAGCAGCTCCATTGACTCGGCGTCTCCAGTCTGACAGAGCAAAAGGCTGACGGTGACTCAGACTGCTGCCTCTGATCTCGCCTTTGAATCAAAGCGCACGCCATCTGGTGGCCGTTCGGCGGCTTTCATTTTTCTCCAGCCCTCACCGTTTGTGGGTGAGGGTGTGTGGGTCAGCGTGTATGTTAGAGGGTTTTTTCCTCTTCTAACCATGTGCATTTACCCAGTGTGATAGGTTGTGTGTGTGGGGTAACAATCACACCTGGTATATGTGATGTTAAGTTGTATTTAAGGAGGTGTGTGTGTGTGTGGGTGCATATGCGTCCAGCGTCTACAGGCCTGACTTCTTTTTCTTCTCTTCTCACAGCTTCTTAGACAGGATTGATGTGGTCCGACAGAACGACTACACACCCACTGATCAGGTGAGATTTTAACACACTCACTACACACACATTGACACAAACTGCATTATATAACATGATACATCTTCTTTTGATAAATGGTGGAGGCTACACACACACACACACACACAATCTAAAGGTAGATATTTTAATTTTATCTGTCAATCACATTTGATAGAAGATTGGCAGACAGAACGACTACACACCCACTGATCAGGTGAGATTTCCAACACACTCACTACACACACATTTACACAAACTACGTTATATAACATGATAACACTTCTTTCAGTAATTGGTGTGGGTTCAATCAGTCAACACACACATACACACAATCTAAAGGCAGATTATTTCAGATTATTTCATTTAACCTATCGCATTCGATTCTTTTTTTTAATGCATTTGTTATTGTTACTGTGATTTTCGTTCATCTCCTGTAGACAATCCCTTCTTTGTTATTCTCCGACCTCCTCACTCTTCCTCCTCTGAAATGCTTCTACGCCTGTGTCCCTCCTCTGTCTTAATCCTGGTCTTCCCGTTAATTACCGAGCCATTTCCAAAATTATCTTTCTTTTCCAAGTGTTTGAAAAAAACTGATCTCCTCACAACTCTGTGAGTCAGGTTTTGGAGGTTTTGAGACTGCCAGGTTGCTAACAAACTACTCATGACTATGGATGCTGGTAACTCCTGCCAGATTTCAGTGCAGCATTTGACACAGTGGACCACACATTGTGGGGTTCCCCAAGGGTCTACCCTTGGCCCTTACTATTTTCAATTTATATAATCCTCAGAGGTCATGCCATTCATGAACATCACAACTAACTCTGCGCAGATGACATGCATCGCTATATTCCACTCAAAACCTCCAACACCAGTTGTCTAGCCTCACTAGACAATGGATGTCCCAGATAAAAGAGAGATTCACTAGTTTGGCCCTCTTACCTCCAGATGCCTGGAGATATACAGGACAGGTCTTGGTTGTGTTATTTGACTCTGAACTCTGTTTTGATGCTCAAGTAAGGAGAGTGATTCAGTCTTGCTTGCTTGAGAAATTTTTCCAATATATGATCTTTCTTCATCACGCAAGATCTCAACAGAGTTTTCAACACCCCCATCTCTTCTCAGCCATAGCTTCACTACATCACCTGCAGATTGTGCAGAATGTGGCTGCTGAATTTCTTACTGTATTCAGTCTAAGCTGCTCTTCACTGGCTGCCAGTTACAATTAGAATTGATTTTAAGATTTTATTGTTACCTTTAAGGCTCTTTATGGTCTGGCACCAAGCTACCTCAATCAACTCCTCTACTTGTTGTGCCTAAGTTAAGTTTGCTGATAAAGGGTGACGGGGCCTTTGCTATCAAATTTTCTTGAATTCTTAAGGCAGCTTCTTGTATTTACTTAACTTGTTTTCTCTCTTGTTTTGGTCATGGGTTATTAGTGTTGGGTATTTACATAATGTAGTTTTTGACCTCATTCTCTCTTATTATTGTTATTGTTTTTGTTGTTCTCTCTCATTTCTCCTTGTTCTGTGGCGTAGGACCTGTTGAGATGCAGAGTGCTGACATCTGGGATCTTCGAGACGAGATTTCAAATAGACAAAGTCAATTTCCAGTGAGTTTCTGCAAATATTGCTCATCTTGTTCCAGGACATTGATGAACGTCAAACATATCTAAATTTACATACTAGGTCTTTTTTTTAATAATGGACTGGATTGGTGGTTTATCGCTTACATAGACAATTAATCAACAACTATTTTAATAAGGATTAACTGCATGATTACTTTTTCCATTTTTCCTTACTTTTATGTCATTGGAAGTGGAAGTTTTGTCATGTTCTCTATCATGTCTTTGCATTTTGTTGCTGTTTTAAATTAACAGTTATATCGCCTGTTTCTCAGTATGTTCGACGTTGGAGGCCAGAGGGACGAGCGTCGGAAATGGATCCAGTGTTTTAACGGTGTAGTACTTGTAGCTTGGACTGCTCATGATTAGTGATAGAAACTCTGTATCATTTATCGCTGATACTGTAAGTTTCATTTATTTATGTCCCTTTGGTATTTCATCTCATTCTGTATTTTCTGTGTATTTGTGTGTTTGCAGATGTAACGGCTATCATCTTTGTGGTGGCGAGTAGCAGCTACAACATGGTGATCCGAGAAGACAATCAGACCAACAGACTGCAAGAAGCCCTCAACCTTTTCAAGAACATTTGGAACAACAGGTCAGAATCCAAACTATGTCTTTCTCGGACGCAAACGCAAAACATGTGGGAATAAAACACAATTATCGCAGGTTAAACTGTTATAACTATATATTTGATACAAGAAAAACACTCATGTAGGTTCTTGAGACTTGAATTTGTACTTTTTGGGTGTATATACTGTATTTTGCATCTGTATCATTGTAGATTGACTGAACATCAGTATCAATTTAATACCAGTTAGGAAAGGTTCCCTATTGTAAGACATCATATGAGGAACACACACTTTGATATGATGCATTAACACTTTTCAAAGAGGGCCTCAGACTTTTTCAGCGGATGAATGCAGGCTCTGACCTCCTCCTCCTCCTCCTCCTCTTCCCTCCACAGGTGGCTTCGGACCATTTCGGTAATCCTCTTCCTGAACAAACAGGACCTGCTCGCTGAGAAGGTTCTGGCAGGGAAGTCAAAAATTGAGGAGTATTTCCCCGAGTTTGCACGCTACACCACACCTGATGATGGTGAGTGAGTGAGTGAGTGAGTGAGTGAGTGAGTGACAATGAGAACTGTAAATGTTCAGCCTATCCGTTTTGTACAGAAATCGGTCGCAATTCCAGCGCGCCGTGTGAAGTGACTTTAATGTGACCAAAGTTGCTTTTGTCCAACAGCAATACCCGAGCCAGGAGAGGATCCTCGTGTCACAAGGGCAAAATACTTCATACGGGATGAGTTTCTGGTATGTTTTACCTCCTATTCCCCTGTCCTCCGTTAACATTGTAGATAGGAAGTCCTTATAAGTATAAGTATGCACAGTATCTGATCGTAGCCTTCTTATTTAAACAATATGTCTCACACACACACATACACACACATACACACACAGATTATGATTGGATCTCTTCTTCCTCCACCTCCTTCTTCTTCTCACGCTAACTTGTCTCGTCTCGTCTGTGTGTCTCGCAGAGGATCAGCACGGCCAGCGGGGACGGACGGCACTACTGTTACCCCCACTTCACCTGCGCCGTCGACACGGAAAACATCCGCCGCGTCTTCAACGACTGCCGCGACATCATACAGAGGATGCACCTACGGCAGTACGAGCTCTTGTGATGGGCGTCGGGACGAGAGACTCCGCTGGCGACGTCCCGTCTGCTTCTAGTTCCTACCTACCTACCTACGTTACCCCACACCACCAGTTAGCCCACCAACCCGACAACTGCCCCCCCCCCCCCCCCCCTTCTCCGCCTGATACAGTTCCTACATCTACCGGTTACTCACTTTCAGAAGACGTCAATAAAATGGAGTTCACGTGAGGGAAAGACTTTTTTTTTTGTTTCTTCAACCATAAGCCAGGACTGCTGTACTCAGATACACTTTGACCTGGGAAGAGGGTCCAGACTGGAATCCCTGTGCCGGCTAGCCCTCCTTTTTGATCTTTTTCTCTCTCTCTCTCTCTCTCAGATGTACATGTATGATCACACATGCACTCACAGGTACACACACATACACACTACAGTAAGGTTACTCAGAACTCCTTAGATAGGTTTTAGTGTCTCAGTTCACCTCCACAAACACGTTTGGAACCTGCAGTCCTACACGAGCTCAATACCTTCTGAGAGAAAGGGGGAGACGTTTATTCACCGCGTGCTGACGATGAAGAAAGAAGAAGGAGGAGGAGGAGGAGGGACACAGTGACATGGATGGAGGACGTCAAACCAACACAGAGGAGGCCTTTGAGCTTTCTGTCCCCCGGGATGGATGGAGGGGTGGACGGACGGACGGACTGCCTGAGGATGTGAGCATGACTCAAACATTCGACCACACGGCTCACATGACCTGCTTTTAAGAAACCAACGAGGAAAGAACGCAAAAAAAGAAAAGGAAAAAAAAGATGAAAAAATACCATAAAATGCATACATTCATGCATACCAGTGAACTTCATGCAGTGCAAAAAATCCAAGCTATATATATAGATATTTATATATGTGTGTATATAAATATGTATATATATATAAATATAAATATTATATATTCCTGTAATAACACAGTTCAACTTTTAAGTTTTTGTTAGTTTTTACCCCATGTTGCGTGTTGGTGTACACTGTGTGTGTGTGTGATCTGCCTTTGTGCACCATTTAAACCTCCCTTACACCCCCACTATCACCACACACACACACACACACTGCTCATCTACGACCCTATTTAATGAGGAACAAACATCTGCAAAAGGTAAAGTGTCATGCATTAAGTAAAAAATCCAACTGCAGTCACACCTGGGAACACACACACACACACACTCTGGCCCTCGTCAGTCCCATCCATCCCTTCCCACTCACCCTCTTTTTTTCGTCTCGTTCTCTCACTTCCCCTTTCACTCCCCAGCTTTAACTACGTCTGTCTTTATTTTA
Source organism: Genypterus blacodes (assembly GCF_046128005.1). NCBI lineage: Eukaryota > Metazoa > Chordata > Actinopteri > Ophidiiformes > Ophidiidae > Genypterus > Genypterus blacodes. Next base: position 3,355,626 of record NW_027466831.1, read on the forward strand.
CTGCTGGACTATTATTCTTGTACAGACTGTAAAATGTATTATTTTGTACAACTTTATTGAAGAAAAAATAACTTGTAGAAGATCCCTGTGCCTTGATCACGACTGTACGTGTAAAAATGAGCTAATATGTAAGTTATGTTTCACTGCTCTGTACAGCTGGACGGGCCTCTCGGCCGTTGCCGAGGGCTTCTGCCCCTGATTGGAGGGAGGCGGGGCTTATTTCGGGGGGCGGGGCCAAGGCCGAAGTCTGTTGCTTCGTTTCCATTTTCCCACATTTGTTTGTTCGTTGATTCATATGTTTTGCTTTAACTGTCTTCTGGTTTATATAATAGGATTTGAAAAAAAATGAAGAAAAAAAAAGAATCAGACACACCACCTTAATGCTGTGTAGTGAAAGATATTGAACCCTAACACAATTTAATATATATAAAATATATTTCAGATTTTATATTTTATATATATGTACTGTACACTTATATCTATCTCCCTTGTGAGCGATCCCCAGGTTTGATTTGCTTTCTGTTGGTAACGTCTGCCTACATTTTCAGAAGGTGGCAACTCTGGGTGCAGCGGGAGGAGTGTACGCATTGATTTCTTTCTTTATTTTAGCTTTAACTCTTTTGAAGGAGGGAAATATCCAATTGCAAAACATTGCTTGTTTCTACATAAACCAAATTCTTTTTGCTTAAAAATGAAGATACCTTGTCACAGTGTTTGGTTCATTCGCCACGCTGCTCGAGACTCGAGGTTCCAATCCTCCACCCGAGGTCCACCAGCATCGCACACACACACACACACACACACACACACACACACACACACACACACACACACACACACGCTAAGCTAAGCTGCTATGTTCCTGTTCCCAAACATCACTGACAATGCGTAAAGAAATACACAGAAGCAGTATGTAGTAGCGATTTTCACAAGATTTTCTGAAGAATCTTTTGTTGTCAAACATTGACTTACTAACTAGAAGGCAGTCAGACAGTCCATACCTCCACCAAGGCTGAGTAGCCCTTTAATAACCCATCTCTTAATGATGAGCTTGAACAGGGTATTGACTGAATATTATCCCCGCACTAAATGTAACTTGATGTAGCGCCACCATCAGGTGGATACAGATAATGGGCCACACCCACTCAGCTTTGACTGGCAATCATAGCAAAACCACAAGGAATATCAAAAAACAGGTGAAACAAGTAACCAGAAGATGTCATTGGAGATACATAAACAGTTTTGGAATCAAATCAAAATGGTGTTTAAAAAAATGACTTGCCTGAATGGAAGGATGTGAATACAAGGGAATTCAGATCCCATTACTTTTTTTTCAAAAGTCATCACAACAACATCACTGTTCGTGTTGCAAACCTGGGTATCATGGATGTGTTTATGGGTATATTGGCCTTTTCGGTTCAGCGTCCTGCAGGCAAAGGAACACCTGAACGCACCATCAGTTTTGGTCTAAATTTGGGAGGAAGCTTAACATCAGCTGAGCCTTCAAGGTCCTAAGGAGGTGGATTGAGTCGTTTCCATGACCACACCCTTGCTCCAAAGACCTGACCAGGCCCTCAAGTTTCATATCAATGATTACCAATGTAAGATTAAATGTTTAATATAAAAGGCCAAAACATTACACACTGTATGCCAGCCAATGAGAGGACACATAGGAATGTAGAGAACAACGTGATAGATTGCTTCTTACGGGCAATCACAGAAAGTATATGTTATTCTTACAGCATGTCTTCTGACTCCATTACCTGAATCCTGGTTTACTTCTTTGCTTCTTTAACAGCTCCAACAAGAAAGACCACATCACATCTACAGTTTATTTTTATGCTGACGCCTCTTCACCTGTGTTCTCCTTTGTGCCAGCACTAACAAAGTATAATTTTAGCTGAAAACCCCATCTGGCTTCTTTCTATTTTGGCATCAAGTGCTCTCTGTATTCTTTGCTCTCCGTGTGTCTAATTCCTCCTGAACATTTTGTACAAAGACTCAAATTGCTGCTTTACAAGCAGCGTGTAACCCTGGACACACACACTCACACACACACACAGATGCAGGTACATTAAGAGTTTATTTTTATAGTCGAGTGAAGCTTATTTTCACATCCCCCATCATCACATATAATATCTCAAAGGGAAACAGGTACACCATCATTTCACTCACCAGCAACATATGTAGGAAACAAACATCTCGCTTTTATTAAGTATATTCTATAGATTTGCAGCACACTGACGGTCATCCATCCTGTCAAGTATATAAGAGTGGATGCACAGTATGTGACATTGTTTCCCTCACAATCACTGAAAACAGGCAGATCCCCTGACTGTTACCTCATCGATGTCAGCAACAGGATGACAAAATTCCTCTTTGGGTAACCTGGCCCACTGCAACATTCAGTCACACCTCACACACAATATCAACATTGTTTAACTTCAACCCCAGTTTGACGTTACTTTTGCACGGCAAGAGGAGTGTGTGTGTAATTAAGGTTACAGCTCAGGTGAGACTACATCTGCTCACAGGCCATCAGGGGGTAGCTGTAAAGCTGAAATGAAGATGTTTGTTTCTTAAAATATTCAATCATGGCCCTAAATCCAACATGCCTTAATGTTTGGAGCACTACACAGCCTCAGCACAGCCACAGCATTTCTCCCACGTAAAAGGTTCAGTTCAACCATTCATAAAAATCATGAAATTTAATATTAACTTAATCAACTATCAAATTTATATATGTTCCAACCCTGCCCCATTTCCCAATACAATGGAGGTGAATTGAATTTTGTTCAGTGAACTGGGTTTCAGAAAAAGTGTTACTATTTCCATATTGCCTATAACACTCTGAGTTGGGTCATTTAGCAAACATAAAAATATAATTCATTTATATTGAAGTCGACAGTAACTGTTTGTGTCACAGTCTTCCGCGCCACCAGGGGGCGACAGAGGTTAAACCGAAAGGAGAAACCACGTGGGCTGAAACGAACGCGAGCGGACTGAGAAAGAAAATACGCTTCCTCCTGTGAAGCCCCGCCTCCACGTTTCCATGCATTGGCGCGCTCGGCTCCCGTGGTTCTCCCCCCACCCCTGCTCCGCCCCGGGTGGTGCACCGATCGTATAGCGGGCTGCTGCTGCTGGTGAAAACATGGCAGGCATGAGTGCGGCGGGTGGCGCCCGGTCTGGCGCGGCCGCCGGCCCGGTACAGCAGGGTCTGAAGGAGGCTCTTATCGAGACGTTGTCCGCTATCTTGTCCCCGGTCCAAGAAGTACGCGCCGCCGCGGAGGAGCAGATCAAAGTGCTGGAAGTGACAGAGGGTGAGAGCGAATTAGCTCCAAGTTAGCAGCGACCATTATCCTCATTAATGACACCGAGCCGTCTGCCGGTTTTAACAACATTTCATATCCGGCGCATTTAACCGCTGCCAACTTTAACTATAACGCGTTGCTAACCGAGAGCGGCGGCTAACAGCACTCCGTTAATGCCTGGCTCTGAGCTCCAGCTAACATTAGGCCATGTTTCCACAACTTATTCATGACTTATTTAGTTGTAAAACTCTTTATTTACCAGAACACGCGTGTTTAATGTGCCTCCAACGCGCCCTGACTGGATTAAAAACACCCTAAACATTGGCAGCCATAAACATTAGCTTCAATTGTGCACATGGTGGCAGATATGTGTGTGTGTGTATGCATGTGTGTGTGTGTGTGTCCGGCCTCACGTCACCTCCGCAGCACGGTGCCACTCTTGTAACACATCTGACGTTCACCTCGTCTTGTTATGTATTTCCGAAATTGTAAATATTCCGATTATGTGTGTTGTTATTGTGACGTGAAAACCTGGAAATAATCACAACAACCTGCTTCACTCTGTCGACTTAATCCTATATGTGGAAGTTTTATTCGCTTAAAATACGACAAACTATTCTGAGTATCTTTTGTAGTTTAACTCTTGGTTGAATCTGAGTTAACAACAGTAAATATTAAATTCCAGCTACTACTTCATCTTAAACATAATAAAAGCCAATAATCACATTCACCTCTCTTATATCTTTAAAAATCTAATAGGTCAACATGTTACCAGGTTGAAACCCTTGTATAATAGTTTGTTTTCTATGTTAACCTTTCTCTAAAAGTAAAAATTTACTCTTTATTTTCTGCCGTCATGCTGGAATGATCAACAAGTGCTGACAGAAGGGCTTTGTTTATAAGTTAACCATCACATTTCTCTGCAAATCTTATTAAATGGCGGCGTGGTCGCTATGGCAACCACTGACAGGACCCATGCTTTCCTGCAAAAACATCTTTTCCGAGGAGTTTCTCACCCGCCAAAACAGACTGACAAAGTACATCTACAGCTGTCCCATTTTATTCCTATTTAAATATAAAGTTCTTATCTTTTCTACTTTGCATTCAAAAATCAGGTAGAATCTGATGAGCGGCAGCGTTGACCCGAAACTCGGGAGAAACTCAGAGAGATTTGTGGTGGAGCTCTAGCTTCCAGGTGTACCTAATAAAGTGGTGACACTGCGTTTAGGTGTGGGGATGGATTAACTGTGGCTCGCACACACTTTTAATTCCTCCCGTGCTCCCAGTGAAAGGACAGTCGCACACACACGCACACGCTGGCTGTTGCAGCGAGGTGTTTCCCTCTCAGCTGGCCCCTCTCAGAGGGAGACGCTCTGTCGGGTGGTCAGCACTAACATTGTCTTCTGGAGCCTGATGTCACTCTCAGTAAACCCAGTGAGACAGAGAGCAGCTGTGACATCAGGCCCGTCCTGATCCCGATCCTGATCCCTGATTCAATTTGGTGGTTGGGAGGGATTCCTGCTGATACAATGTGGTTCTACCTGCATGTGATTGATCCTCTTTGTGCCTTTTTCCTGTTGATGCCGTGTTGCAGAGTTTGGTGTCCACCTGGCCGAGCTCACAGTCGACCCTCAGGGAGCGCTCGCCATCCGTCAGGTGAGGAAACCGCAAATGCAGGACAAAGACTTTTGCAAGACTTAACAACACTGATGTGATTGGCCATCACGTGTCAAAGGAATGTTGTACTTGTTGCAGGAATATGGCCGCATAGATGCAAGTTAAGACCACAAAACAATGCTGCTAACTTTATCTACAACCCTTTAACCCTTTATTGTTGAATCAACTTGCGTGTAATACAAATTAAAATTGGTTCTTTATCACTTTAAGACCAAATATTGTTCTCAAATTGTCTCTTGTTTGGTGCTTTTGTGCAGTTAGCGTCCGTCATCCTGAAGCAGTATGTGGAGACTCACTGGTGTTCCCAGTCCGAGAAATTCCGGCCCCCAGAAACCACAGATCCGGTACACACTCCTTCTTCTTCTGCATTAGCTCTGTCTCTCTGTGTATATGTTACACAATCAGAATCAATCAATCTTTGTCCCGTCTCCCCCCTGTCTCCCTCACCTCCAGGCTAAAGCCGCCATCAGGGAGCTGCTGCCCAGCGGCCTGCGGGAGTCCATCAGCAAAGTGCGCTCCAGCGTGGCGTACGCCGTGTCGGCCATCGCCCACTGGGACTGGCCCGAGGCCTGGCCGCAGCTCTTCACCCTGCTGATGGAGATGCTGGTCAGCGGGGACGTCAACGCCGTGCACGGAGCCATGAGGGTCCTCACAGGTAGGCACACACACACACACGGGGTGATCACCATGTTTCAGTTTGGAATAACGATGCAGGATCTTTGGAGTGTCACACCGTGACTGTGGGAGTCATTTTGTTTCAACACGTTTTGTTAATTCTCATTAAAGACAGAAACAGCATATGGAAAATCCCTTCAGTTAAAGTGACCCCACCTGTGTGTGCTTGCTCCAGAGTTTACCCGCGAGGTGACGGATACACAGATGCCGCTGGTGGCTCCAGTTATCTTACCGGAGATGTACAAGATCTTCACCATGGCTGAGGTCAGTGCAGCAAGAGAGTCCAGTTATTTTGTCTTGTCTTTATCAAGCCGCGCGCTCTTCAGATAATACTGCGTTTCTCTGTAACGTTGCTCACGTCGGTGCTTCTCTACCCGTTGTAGATCTACAGCATCCGTACTCGCTCCAGAGCCGTGGAGATTTTCACCACCTGCGCAAACCTCATCTGTGCCATCGAGGAGCTGGAAAAGGTGAGACGGACTGAAAGGCTGTTTGAAAGTACGCAACATGGATAATCATGCCGTGTGTGTGTGTGCACTTACACCTACTCTCTGTGTGTGTGTGTGTGTGTGTGTGTGTGTGTGTGTGTGTGTGTGTGTGTGTGTGTGTGTGTGTGTGTGTGTGTGTGTGTGTGTGTGTGTGTGTGTGTGTGTGTGTGTGTGTGTGTGTGTGTGTGTAGGGTGCTGCCAAAGCCCTGATCTTCCCCGTGGTGCAGCAGTTCACCGAGGCGTTCGTGCAGGCCCTGCAGATGCCCGATGGACCCTCGTCAGACAGCGGGCTCAAGATGGAGGTGCTCAAGGTGGGAGGCTTTACAGAGCGGAGGTGTGTGTGTGTGTGTGTGTGTGTGTGTGTGTGTGTGTGTGTGTGTGTGTGTGTGTGTGTGTGTGTGTGTGTGTGTGTGTGTGTGTGTGTGTGTGTGTGTGTGTGTGTGTGTGTGTGTGTGTGTGTGTGTGTGTGTGTGTGTGTGTGTGTGTGTGTGTGTGTGTGTGTGTGTGTGTGTGTGTGTGTGTGTGCGTGCGTGTGTGTGTTTAGTATCTGTCCACCATTTCATCCTTTTCAACCAGGACAAATAAAACAAACCCACACAGGCGAGTCTGAGCCCACAGTTCCAGTTCTCCTCATTTCCCCCGTTTTTGTTTAACGTTGGAAACCTCAGAAAGCACTGTAGCCTCAGCTGGGAAGTCGCCACTGCCACCTGCTGGAATTTATTGGAAGTATCATCCTAGATATAGATCACAAGTCATGTGTAGGTTCAGTTTTCTTATTTAATAGTTAATTGTTATTATTGGTGGCAGTTAAAGGAGCAATTCAGATCATTCCCTTTATTCCCAGGCCTCCCTAGGAACTTTTGTAATGACTTTGTAACTTTGTGTTTATCTTGCTGCTTCTTCTTCCCATCCACAGGCAGTAACAGCGTTGGTGAAGAACTTCCCCAAGCCCATGGTCTCCTCCATGCAGCAGATATTGCCCATCGTGTGGAATACACTGACTGAAAGCGCATCTTTATATCCTTCACACCCACGTGCGAGCCAGTTAAGATGAAAGAGAGCCGATCATCTGACGAGAGAGAGAGAGAGTGAGATTTGAGCAGTTTTCTTTAACCTGATATTCACTTATGTAAGAACGGAGGTGAACTACACAGAGGAGGTGTTTGACCCGGTGGACTCAGACGGTGAGCAGATGCACCGAACGCAGAAAGAACACAGCACTTTCTCTGGTGAATTGCTGCTACATGACCATCTGGGTTTTTGCAGGCGAGGTTCTGGGCTTTGAGAATCTGGTGTTCAGCATCTTCGAGTTTGTCCACACGCTGCTGGAGAACAACAAGTTCAAGAGCACGGTGAAGAAGGCGCTGCCCGAACTCATCTACTACATCATCCTCTACATGCAGATCACCGAGGACCAGGTGAGAAAGGACACACACAAACGCATGCTTGACTCAAACATGGATATACATTTGATGTCTTTATGCCTCTGGTGATGATCCTGACCGTTTCAAAACCGCCGCTCCTCCAGATCAAAGTGTGGACGGCAAATCCCCAGCAGTTTGTGGAGGACGAGGACGATGACACCTTCTCGTACTCTGTCCGCATCTCTGCTCAGGACTTACTGCTGGTGAGTTGCACTCCACACAAAGTATTTACACAAACTCTCTCCATAATGAATCACTCTGTACGTTTAAACGCCATTTACATTACATTACATTACATTACATTACATTACATTACGATCATTTGGCAGACGCTTTTATCCAAAGCGACTTACATTACATTACCACCCTCCGCAGAGGGGGGAGCAATTGAGGGTTCGGTGCCTTGCTCAGGGGCGCCTCGGCAGGGACTCGAACCGGCAACCCTCCGGTTCCCAAGCGGAAGCTCTACCCACTGAGCCACTGCCTGCCTGCCTGCCCATTTACACACCTTGATTGCGATTGTGTAGCTGCCTCTATGTGCATGTCCTCAACGACCATGAGAGCGTTGGTAACCTTTGACCTCTGCTCGCAGGCTGTTGCAGTGGAGTTCCAGAACGAGAGTGCGGCAGCGTTGGCAGCGGCAGCGACCAGACACCTCCAGGAGGCCGAGCAGGCCAAGAACAGCGGCAACGAGCACTGGTGAGGAGGAGCGGCTCTTCCTCTCTTCCCCACATGTCTGCCACCTGTGATGTCTGTAATGAAGACGCTAAACATGTTGCGTTTGTGTTTTCCCAGGTGGAAGGTCCATGAAGCCTGCATGTTGGCCCTAGGCTCGGTGAAGACCATCATCACGGAGAACGTGAAGAATGGCCGCGTCCAGTTTGACATGCACGGCTTCCTGGCCGGCGTCATCCTGGCCGACCTCAATCTAGCAGGTGAGTCCTCAACGGAGCCGAGGAGGGTTCAGTGATTCTCTGAGAGCAACAAATTGATAGAAGTTGTTGTTGTTTTTATCCAGCGGTGTCTCCATTCCTCCTCGGTCGGGCTCTGTGGGCGGCCAGTCGCTTCACGGCGGCGATGTCTCCTGAGCTCATCCAGCAGTTCCTCCAGGCGACCGTCAGCGGCCTCCATGACAGCCAGCCACCCTCAGTCCGCATCTCCGCAGTCCGGGCCATCTGGGGGTGAGCGGGCGGCCCTTTTGAAATACTCGTCCTCTATCAGTCTCGGAGACCAACAGACACTTCCCTCTGCTGTCCTCCAGGTACTGCGACCAGCTGAAGCTGTCGGAGAGCACCCACGTCCTGCAGCCCTTCCTCCCCAGCATCCTCGAGGGCCTGGTCCAGCTGGCTGCCCAGTTCAGCTCGGAGGTGCTGACCCTGGTCATGGAGACGCTGTGCATCGTCTGCACCGTGGACCCAACCTTCACCACCAGCGCAGAGAACAAGATCTGCCCCCTCACCATCGCCATTTTCCTGAAATATAACAACGGTAAGACTCCGCTGCGCTTTATTCTGTAGCTGTAATGAACATAAATGGATGATATCTCATGTTAGGACCTGTAATTTACATGCATATTAAACGTCTCCCCTTGTATGTTTAGACCCTGTGGTGGCGTCTCTGGCCCAGGACATCTTTAAAGAGCTGGCCCAGATCGAAGGGTGCCAGGGTCCCATGCAGATGCGCCTCATCCCCACGCTGGTCAGCATCATGCAGGCCCCCCACGACAAGATCCCCTCAGGACTCTGCGCCGTAAGTGACGAGCAAACGGGCGAACCGTCTCACCTGGACCCCCTGAAAACAAGTAAACCTGCTTGTTCTTCTGTCCGCAGACGTCCATCGACATCTTGACCACAGTTGTACGAAACACCAAAGCCCCTCTGTCAGAGATGCTGGTGTGCCAGGCGTTCCCCGTGCTGGCCCAGTGCACCTTGCGCACCGATGACAACACTATAATGCAGGTGAACCCGATGTTTTAATGTTCAAATAAAAGGCTGTCCGGGATTCGGTTGCACACAGTAAGAAATACTGCGGTGAAGTGAACTCTTTCTCTCCCCCGTCTTCAGAACGGCGGCGAGTGTCTGCGGGCGTACGTCTCCGTGTCGCTGGAACAGGTCGGCCAGTGGAGGGACGAGCAGGGCAACAGCGGCCTGTGGTACGTCATGCAGGTGGTGAACCAGCTGCTGGACCCCAGGACCTCTGAGTTCACGGCCGCCTTCGTAGGCCGCCTGGTGTCCACGCTGATCTCGCGGGCCGGCACCGAGCTCGGGGACCAGCTGGACCAGATCCTCAGGGCCATACTGAGCAAGATGCAGCAGGCGGAAACGCTGAGCGTCATGCAGGTGCGGCGGGGACGAGGACGGCCAGGACTTTTCACTCATCGAACCGCTGAATGAAGCTTCATTCCCCCCTTTCTCTCTTTCTTTCCGTCTCTCTCTCTAGTCTCTGATCATGGTGTTCGCCCACCTGGTTCACTCCCAGTTGGAGCCGCTGCTAGAGTTCCTGTGCAGTCTGCCGGGTCCCACAGGGAAACCTGCGCTGGAGTTTGTCATGACGGAGTGGATGAGCAGGCAGCACCTCTTCTACGGACAGTACGAAGGCAAAGTCAGGTCAGAACCGCAGCCGCCATCTACATTTAAAAGGATTTGAGTGCGAGAAATGTAATTTGAGGCTGTGTTGTTGTTGTTGTTGTTTTAAACCCTTCTTGAAACCTTTTGTTGTTGTTGTTCCTCCCCTGCAGCACCGTGGCTCTGTGTAAGCTGCTGCAGCACGGCCTCAACACCGACGACAAGCGTCTCCAGGACATCGTGGTGAAGGGAGAGGAGATCTACAACCCCGACGAGGGAATCCGCACACGCTCCAAATCTGCCAAGAGTAAGAGACCGGAAAAAGCCAATGTCACGTTTTTGGCAAATGTGCAAAGGTTGGCTTGATAACGACTCATTATCTTCACTGTGTGTTCCTCCTTCAGACCCTGAGAGGTGGACCAACATTCCTTTGCTAGTTAAGATCTTCAAGTTGATTATCAACGAGCTGTCGACGGTCGTGGAGGCAAACGCCAGCCGGGCAAACGCAGCAGACTGGAGTCAAGGTGAAGCGCGACCTTCAGGAGAGTCGCGGGGCGTCACGCCCTCGACTCCTTTTGCGGGCGGGTTCGGCGAAAACTTTTCATTTCATCCGCTCGCTGTACTTTTCTCTCAGATTCCAGCGGCATGTGGGAGGAAGAGGAGGAGGGAGACGAAGATGAGGAGGAGGATGAAGGCCTGGCAGGGCAGCTGCTTTCAGATATCATCGCCTCCAACAAATACGGTACAGCCCTCTCCTCACCAGCGCCTCAGCTCCTCTTGTATTCTTGGACTTCCAAGAATACAAATTTTTGCATAATGAAATATTTGTTGCCTCCACCACGGCCGCAGAATATTGATCCAGACCCCCGATCCATGAAGTTTCTGTAATGTGCTTCTACTCTTTGTCTTACAGATGACGATTACTATGAAGATGATGAGGAGGACGATCCAGATGCCTTGAAAGACCCCATATATCAGATTGATCTGCAGGTAAACCGCCTACGTGGATGTATAGAAACACGTTTGAGGTTGTTTGAAAGCGGTCATATGGGAGTGAGTATGTTCAGTTATTGGTTGATATGGTTCCAGCAGCCTCGGCTGATCAGACGTGGCGATGATGGAGGCAGTTTGTTTGTGTTTTTACAGCACAACTTGTTTTCCATTTCAGTGCTATGGAAGGAGCACAGTATCTGTTTAAAGTGATACGGCGCCCCAAATCTACTCTTCTTTGGTATTCAGTTCCCCCATCTTCCTCACCAAAATCTAAAAAATGTTACCGTTTCATCCTTCACAAAAGAAGCTTCGGGTCAGATTGAGTTTCGTCCGCTTCAGTGGATTACAATAGAGTGGATTCATCGCTAAACGGGATCCAAAGTTCTAAAACGACCCCCAGGTCATTATCCACTCCGTTGTCCGTCACACACGCTCCAGTTTGTTTCAGCTGCTATGCCAAAAGTAACGACGCGTGAACCTGTTTGTCATTCTATGATGTGGTCTTGTGGTTCCCCAGGCGTACCTGACAGATTTCCTGACGCAGTTTGCCCAGCAGCCGTGTTACAGCATGTTCTCAGGCCACCTCACCAACACCGAGAGACAAACCCTACAGTCTATAGGCCTCTAGCCCCGCCCCCCCTACCACCCACTCCGCCTCTCCACCGCTCATCCTCCATCTACAACGCCCGAAAACAAAACACTCACCCGTCGCCCCTCTCCCTCCCTCCCCCCCATCACGTATGACAACGAATTGACAACACGGTAAGAGAACGACGCACAAAACTGAGTACGGGATGACGGAGGACGTTTCTCTCTTTACGTCTTGGGACGGAGATGAAGGACTTCAGACGTTAAAAGCGGAGGAGGATGAAGAGGTAAAGAGCAACTACGTGAGCGGCCTCTCGAGTCCTGCTCCTCACGGAAGGTCCGGAGGTCTCGGTGTATGCGGGGCTCGGGTTCTTCCGGGTTCTCGGGAACGACTTCAGACCGGACGAGTGGATTAAATAGAGGGGTTGAGTCTTCAGAGTGGGACAGGTGAATCTACATTAAAATGACTGTTACGCCTCGTCCTATTTGTATCTTAACCCATTATTTTCGTGTTTGTAAAAGGAGAATGAAGTGAAACGTGCAAACAAAATTTTCAAGAGACTTTGCATTGATGGAACAGTCCAGAAAAAAAAAAGATTTTCTGTGGTTTTTGAGGAAGGGGAAGGTTGATGGCCTTATATCGCAGGAAAAGTTTACTGTTTCTGACTGGAAACGAAAGCGCTTAGACCGGCCGTTATGTCTGGGGGTACAGTGGGTATTTGGGAATTCACATTGTTGCTATGGTGATTCACAGCCCTGTCATTTCCTCGTACCCATTGAAATTTGGGATGGAAGATTTATAAATAAAATTCCCAAAAATGACAACGTCTCTATGTGTATTCTTTCCTTTGCACAGGTCTGTTGTTATGTAAGGTATATTGATGTTTTCCATTATTTTAAAAGAAAAAATACAAATGATTTCTTCTCACTCATTACCTCCCATACTGGCTCCAACTAGAATTCATCTCACATTTGGAAAAGGCAAAATTGTGCCAATATGAAGTGTCTGACTTCCCTGATCTGCACATTCAAATGTTCTGATTGGGATGACAGGCTTGCAGAAAAACAATCATGATGTACAGCACATCAACTAATAAACAATATCAATTTAATACAGTATATAAATGATAGCTTTATTTTGGGTGTTCAGCACAGTTTTGAGTTTCAAGTGCTTATTTTGCTGTATGATTTCTTACTGCCTGGTCCAATAGCTGAGAGAGTGTAAAACAAGCTCTAAAGAGATACAAATGATGAAATAAACCAGATAAACAAACCAGGTAATGGTGGTCAAAAAGAAGAGAAGAATGGGAAAGGAAGTAGAGAGAAAGAAAGAGCAAACGAAAGAAAGGGCCAGGGAGACAGAGCCCCGGGTAGAAGAGAATATAGAAGAGCAGAAGGTAGCAGAGCACAGATAGAAGAGAGAGAGCTCTTTTCACAATGGCTTCTCTAATACCCTTATCCTGGACATTAACATACAGTACTTTTGCCACAACCAATGAAAGACTGACATCAGTTCTTTGGAACACCCACTGACAACAGAATGAGATGTGTGAATGTATCCACTACTTTGTCCCCTCGCCCCGAGGTCAGTGGATTGAGACAACATTCCTTCACCATTTGCCTATTATACAGCCCTCCATGTGACACCAAGGTATGAGGTGAGATCTGACAACATTGTTAGACCATGCAGCATTCCTTTCTGTGGTTAAAGCATCAACCTTGGTCTTTCATGTTGAAGTTAAGATAAGGTTAGCTCTGAGAACCCTTTGCAGTCTCTACGTAAACACTTATTAGAAACTGGACAACAACATACCCAAGCACAGTTACATTAACACAGGAACACAACTAAATAATGGCTTCATTTTGAGACATCCACAGAGGTGTAAAGCCAGACTTCTTTGTGTGCAACAACTTGGATGTCCATTTTGGTCTTATAACTCCATTAATTATAAATTGTTTAAAGTGCTAACGTTTGCTCTATGAAGATATGCAGCGCATTAATTTACCAGATGGCTTTACACTTAATCCTCAGAGTGCAGCATGACATGATGAGCTCTTCTTTTTTTTAAATCAAATAATGATCTGATACCAAAAAGTGTCATTCCATCGATGCTGCGGCAGGGGGCGCCCTTTCCTGCTGCGGGATCCGTGTTGCATTCAAGTTCCTGGTAGATCTGTTCTTCCAACATGATCGTTTCAAACGTCTCTGGACACAGTTAGACTTCTGGTGCTAAATAGTTTATTTTTGTCTAAATCTCAAATTAAATGCATTGGAAAATCATTTTGTGATACAATTTTTATGATCTAATTACAACCAGAAAAGTTCAAAATACATTGGATTGGATATTGAATATTCAAATTTGTAACATCGGTAATAATAATTTCAAATACTATCAGTACAATCACCCAAATACAATTTTACAACATGGATTCTTAAAAAAAAAATACACAATACGTTTTTTACTATTTTGAATTTTGTGGGGAGTAAAGTTACAACACCGCGATATGAGATGAACACTACTAATTCCGATGTTTTACGGAGCATTTGAAAGCATCGTCCTCCCAGTCCCGTTGCTCGGCGTCACAGCGGCGATGTGTCATTCCGACGGAGCACGACTGACCGTCCAAACCTCCTCCGTGTATCTCTGAGCCCCGGTAACATGTAAAGACCCGCCCGGAGTCTGAATCCATTTCTTGTTTACCTCCATGAAACAGTCGCTGACCCGCACAGCTCCACTTTAACCTGCGCTGGCTCGGTTTAATCCAGGATGAGGATGATCTCTCCGACGTGCAACATGTCTTTTGTCGCGGTGACTTCGGCGCTGCTCGCCGTCGTCCTCAGCTCTTCTCTGGGTAAGATAAAGGCTCTGTGTCCATCAACGCCACCGGAGCCGCGCTAAAGATGTATTCCCTGCGCGTGTGTGGCCGTTGTTCCTCCCGGAGGAAACCCCGGTTCATCCCCACGTTATACCTCGAATCATCCATGCACAGCGATGCTAGCGGAGGATTTGCACGTCCATGATGTCATGCTGCTTACTGGGGCTATTTACGTGTTTATTTCAGGGCCTGTGCAACTTTCACTAAACGCGTTACAATTTAAACCCTTAAAATCTGCTATTAAAACATTGAACTTGTTTTTTGTTCGTCTTATTCAGGCTTGTTACTTACCAAGACATGTCGCTAGCTAATGAAACGTCTCATCCTCATCCAGCAACAGTTTACAGGCCTGTCAAACTGCTCTGATGAAGAAATCTTTCTTTAATTAAATGGGCTTAAATTAGTTGTAAATTCATTTCCAGACGTCTAAATGTTCATATTGCTAATGAGACAACGGCAACCGTCGACTTGTAAATATTTACTGTGTAGCTTTAAGGTGTAACAGGACAACATGAAGCTACTAAGTCAGGTTTGTTTTGCATTTTTGACTGTAATGTGATTTTTAAAATAAAGCGTTAAAATGTTACACAGAGAATCACACCCAACTTCAAATGAACGCATTTAGTCTCTGTGGTAACATCCTAGTTACCAAACTTGAGGAATCCTTAAAAATGTGTATTAAAAACGATAATAGCTGTTATACATCATCTTATCTTAATGCATTTCCCCTTAAATATAAAGAAATCCGCCCTCTTGTTGACTCGACGCCGCTCCAGGACTTGGAGATAGTTCCCTAAATGAGTTTAAGAGGTGTGACAGCCAGATCGTTATAGATCTTGGCTCAGTTTAAATAAATAAACATCCTCTTACCAGGCTTATTCCGGTTCCTTCAATGTCCTATATTCAGCAACAAACAGCTCTCTGTGCTCCAATACGTTTATAGATCCTTGTATAGATAGATAGATGCTGACATTACATCGTTCCAAATATGTGTTAATGTTGTGTTCTGGGCTCTGTTTTCTCTTTATTTCTTATATTTCTTATATTTGTGACGTCTGCTTGGGAATCTATCCTGTCTAGAATGCTGATTGGGGTTAAGTTGTGTTTAGTTATTGGATTGTGTTTTCAAATCTAAGCCAGATCTTCTCTCAACCTTTGCATACAAGTGTTGAGCAGTGTGTTGTAATCTTCCCCTGTAGGATAAATAAATAAAAGAGTGGAAGAACATGTTCAAGATCCATTATTCAGAGCTGTAAAGGCAGACGTAAACAATGTCTACAAGCTGCAACAATATCTCACTTTGTTAACATGTGATATTTGACAAACAACCTGTCAGCGTGCGAGCGTGTGGAGATATAAGAAGGACGGGAACAAACAAACGCAGCCCTGATCTGATGATTCCCTCATTCTTTCTCTCTCTCTTTCTCTTTGCAGTCGGTGCCAACGAGGACTGTCTGTGGTACGTGGACAAAAACGGCACCTGGCACAACGGCTTCGACTGTCCTCTCATTACGTTCTGCTGCGGAAACTGCCACCGGAGATACTGCTGCCTGGACACCTTCAAAAGGATCACCGAGCGCGAGCAGAAGCGCTGCATGCTCTTCCAGTTTAGGTAACGAGGCACGAGGGGTGGCATACGCACGTCATTCAGAGCAACGTGACGAGACAGATGGATGCTCTCGTCTCTAAGGGGACACGTATGGCCTCGGGCTGGAGATGGCCCTTCACTCACACTTACACACACATTTCAAATTTCATCCATGTCACATACTGCACATCCACACAAAACTATACACACACACACACACACACACACACACACACACACATACATACATACATACATACATACATACACACACACACACACACACACACACACACACACACACACACACACACACACACACACACACACACACACACTCATCAATGCATCAAAACAAGCATCGTGACCATATAAGTATAGATCAGTAGTGTGTGTCGAAGAAAACGTGATGTCTTGAAGTTGTGAAGTTTGCAGTGTGTGCTTGAAAAGTGACACGCTTGTGTAAAGGAGGCACACGGGAGGAGTCGGGGCTATGTTTAACAACTACAACAATGCAGATAACAGGTATGATAAAGACACACCAGAGCTAAACCAGAGCTAAGGAGATACACAAGTGGCACATCCCATTAACAACAAATACATTCAGGAACGGCAGGATGAGTACATGAAGGAACGTTACATTCCTGAGGGGGTTGGAGCGTTCAGGTATGGCTGACGGGAAGAAGGGAATTCTAATCTTTCTCATCGTCACGCAGGAATAAAGAAACATTTTCCTAATGACAGTAAGACGCGTTATTATTACAGAATCATTTATCACAATAACATCATTTCAGATCCTTTACCACCTGGAGGGCCGATACCACAGTTTGAGAACCGCTGGAATAGAAACATTTGTTATTGTTCCCTAATGTTTGATTGTCACGGTCATAAAATGTAAAAACTGTGGAGGAAAATCTCTTTGACCTCCGTCCTCCTGATGCACTCGGCTTTGTTGTGTTTTATCGTATTACATTCCTGCAAATCTATGCAGAGTACAGCAAATTCAGTGGAACTATTTGATAACGCGGGCCTGTTCTCTGTAATGGAACTGTCAAGCAGTCGTCATCTCACCGTATCTGAATCTACAGAGCCAACCAGATGAGAGATAACACCTGAAATCTTCGTGTCCTCCCCACTGTTGGCCACCATCACTACATCTTTCCAGCCCCTCTCCAGTCTCAGCTGGTGTATCAGGCTGGAGTCTAGACGCCCTTTTACCGGCCTGTTGGCTTCATTTGACTAATTGACTTCCCTTCGGTCTCTGCGGTGTAATATCTTCTCATTAGACGTTCTATCACATCAGCTATCTGTACCCTCAGTGGTGGTTAAAGCCCAAAACTGCCCCGTGAGGGATGGAGATAATGCTGGACTAAGCAAGTTTCGGACCCTGAAGAGGCTGCAAACCTGGCACTTTTCCCCGCTACTGCACTGGAAACCATCCATCACTTTTCCAGTACCAAGCAGACACGCCGGAGCTTATTAAGCCCGGTGGGAGATCAAACGAGTGGGCGGTAAACGCTGAGATGAAACGGAGGAGGTTTGTCGCTTTACCGGTGGCGACGAGGCGACAGTCAGCCGCAAGGGGGGGGGGGGGGTCAGGGAGCGAGGTGTATATCAACAACTCGGGCGTGATTTCACGGTTACAGAATCAGGATCAAAAGCTCGCCTCCCTAAAATCGCCTTGTATGCGGGAAGGAACAAAACCAGTGTGACACGATCAAAGTCAGACAGGGGATGCTTTTGAACCCTCTCTCACCTCCTCCCTCTCTCTCTCTCGTTGTTTCCAGCCCCACCACTCTAGCCGGCATCGCCTCCTCCATCCTCCTGTTTGTGGCCGTCATCGCGACCATGGTCTGCTGCTTCATGTGCTCCTGCTGTTACCTCTACCAGAGACGGCAGCAGAGGGGCAGGACGCCTTATGACGGTAAAACAAACAAAACAAACAACAACCTCACGCTGAATAGCAGTCAAACCGCCCACAGATCTTTCCTCCACGCTGATTGTATGTTTGCGGCCCCACAGCCCAGCAGATTCCCATGGCCAGCTACCCAGTGGAGCCCATGTATGACGCTTATGGGAAACCACTGGGACCCTCTGACTATCAGCACCACGGGTATCCAATGGCACCCCAGTACCCAGGGATGCCCCCTCACTATCCCATGATGCAGCCTGGACCCTATCACCCACACGCAATGGTAGATCCTGCATACGGCCAAGGTGAGGCTGGAACTAGAGCATGGAGAAGGGCTGGAATCTTCCCGGTCATGATATTAGATTAGGCGGCAGCATGTTGTTTGTTTTTTGTCGTAGACTTACCTTGTGTGACGATCGGTCCAAAGCTCAACTAACACACGTACACTCCTGCTCCTGATCAAAGACGTGGCTAAAATAGAGCCCCTTTGATCTGGTCGTTGTCATGGTCACAGGATGTAAAAAAGGCATGCCTGATGCTGAAATGCTGACACGTTGTTCTTTTGTTTTTTTATCTTGTCTTTCAGCCCCTCCACCTTATTCTCCACCTCAGTATCCGGGTCATTGATTGGCAAGTGTGAACACCGAGTGGGACAGCGACTGATAGAGAAGTGACTGAAAAGGAGACAGCAGCAACACATATACACACACACACACACACACACACACACAGCTTGAGGAGCAGTGGGTTTGCCTGTGAAACAAAACCAGAGGCACTTCAAGGTTCTGTTTGTTTATTTATAACGTTGTCCTACTTTTATGGCGTATATGCGTGAGTCAAATTTGGATTCTGCCACTTGACACCCGATTTCCTCCGGGCACAGAGGGTCCGCGTCTCACTGTCCCCTCAGTGAGGAAGCACTCAGCCTGTCTAATCCAACCCTGCTGCCTCCTGCTCCTGACACACACACACACACACACACACACACTCTCACCTCAGTAACAGGGTTTTGCCTTCCTTAGCTTAGGGGGGCAGGCGTCAGACGTAATTTGTAAAACCTGATAATGGGAATCCTTTATGTGATAAAGGGAATGTGATTCACTTCCTCACCTTTTGTTCAATTGAACCAAAGTGGTCACTGCCTACGGCTACACGCCATCGATCTGCATCGTATCTATTTCAAGTGTGATTACATCATGTCTTTGTATTGTGATAGGATTGTCAATTGATCCGGTGAAGGATGAAGTCAAATACAACTAAGAAAGACATTGGAATGAGATAAGTGTATAGAATTTATATTACATCGTAGTGTGGAATGTTTGGATCCCAGGCAGTGCACCACCTTTAAATTTGTCCGTGTTCAATCAATGGCTAAATGGATTTAAGGTACAAAGTCTCTAGTCTTAGTCTGATTTTCTTTCCTTTTTTAAATTTGATTTCTGATGTCGTTATTGAGTCAGTCTTAATTTACCATGGTAGTGTAATAGCTGCACCATTCTAACGTTACATCTCAGCCTCAGCATGCTACCTGAGCTCCTCTCGCTCCTTCCTTTGCTTCATCCTCCCAACGCCAGCTCGGCTGCTTGTTTTTCTCTCGCCGTTAACGTCCAATGTCTTATTTCTCATAACATATCAGGTGGAAAGGAGTGGCAGGTCTCGCTGCTTGATTTAAAACGATTTGTGTCCTGCCTCACCATAATTCACCATCCAAAAAGAGATTAACTATTTAAGTATTTTGTAAATTGATTCAGCTGAATATTTTATGATATTGTAACAAGTTATCTTGAAAGAAAAGAAGTGTTGTAACATAAACATGTTGTTTAAGCTTTTGGGCATTTTTTTTTCTCCATTTCGTATTATATTTATTATTGAGGTAATTACTTACTGTGAATGGCTTCTCACCTTTTCTGGACAAAGCTACAAAGCCAAAAACGAGTCGGTACAATAAAGCAGATGTTTGTTTACCATCTCAACATCAGGCTGTGGTCAGGTGTGGTCTGTATTCCATACTTCATTTGTTTATTCAATTGGATTTGCCATCTTGAACAGAAAGTAAAAGCCCTGCGTCGTTTGTAACATGCCAGTTGTCCTACGCATGTGTTATACAGATGTTTGACTACTTGTGGGTGCTGCCTGGACTTTTGTACAGACGAGGCACCTTGAGAAAAAACACTGAAGCCTCCCCTCTGTCTGTCGCTGGATGAGGGGGGTAGTTACTACTGTATCTCTGCTCACTGTAGAAACCAGTGAATCAGTTTACAGCATCAATGATTTACTCCCTCTGTACAGATTTGTCGAGCCCTTGTAAAGCACAAATAAAAACACTGGGAAGTTCTTTGTAACATGCTGTCATTGTAGCTTGACATACATTCGCTTAATGATGTTTTTGTTTATTTGTGCTTTTGACCAACTCCATGAGTGTGCTAATGAAGCTGAAGTCAGTTGCGAACATAACTGTCTAGATATGGCTCTTTGTCTGTTGTCAAGATCGATGGAATGACATTGTAATATAAAGTGGATGAAAAGTTTTTATTTCTATTAAAATAAAATTTAACTTTGGAATGTAAACATGCTGTGCTGTGCTTTGTATGTGTTTAAAAGTAGCTAAAGTTCAATAGGAGCCATAACTGTGACCACTAGGTGTCCATACTGACTTTCAAAACAACTCTTGGAACATGTGTGCAGATTTCTGACGTAATAGATTTGTCAAGTTTTGAGTGTATTTTTTGGACACGGCAGGAAATGGATGAAGAAAAAAGATGAAAAGTCTAAATGCGGTTAGTAATTCCAGAGTCATTACTGAATGTGAAACTGGTCTGAATAACAATATGGACTGTGTAAAAGGAGGTCTGACTGTGTGAGTGTGTTGTGTAAACTCCAGCCCTTCCCATTACCTTTAAAGGAGTGTCTACCCTGAACTAAATATGGACATGCACTTTAACAGGATTTCAAAGAATGTCCCAGCCTCGCAGTCCATTTTGATGATGAGAGGCTCTTGCAGTTCGTCACCGGTACCCACTACAACAGGCGGGTCCAGCCTCTTTGCACCAGGACTGATGCCTCTGGTGGCTTTTTGGTGAGTGGGACACGAGAGGACAGCAGGACATCATCTTTGGCCTATGGGAATATTCAAGATCTAAATATACACAAAGAATCAGATTTTAAATTTACAGGATATCTATCTACACCGACGCTGTCACCGCTCCCAAAGAAATCACGTCTCTCTCTTCTTCACGGGTGTTGTCCTTACCCTAGATTTTAGGCAACCATGTCCAGGAGAAAGGTGCGAGGCCTGACCCTCACGGGGCGTCAGGTGAGCGAGGACCCAGACCTGGACAACCTGCTGTCCACCCTCTCCCCCGAGGAGATGGAGGAGCTGAAGAGGGACCTGGACCCAAACGAGATCGCCGCCCAAGGGGAGAGCCATGGTGCACAGGCGTCTAAGTCCAACAGTGTCCGGGACAAGACAGTGGACACTCGGCGAGACAGCGGGCGTCTCATTCAGAGGGAGCAGTCTATTGAGGTAGTTACATTTTGATGTGCTTACATTGACTTAGAGACAAAATCTTTCTATATTACACATCTTTGACACTCCTCTTTCAATAGAAATGACCTGCAGACGAGTGAAGTAAGAGAACGTGTGACATAAGAAGTTTAGTTTGATTGATACAGCACTATCATACATATGATCCAGTGTCCCAAGACATTCTAATCATAGCTTTCAGTTGCTACTTTTCATTTTGTGTGAAGCAAACTGCCAGCTGGACCCCGAGTCCATCAGCTCATAAACAGTGGTCCCTGGAGCTGGACCCTGTGCCAGGAAAAACATTGTCTTCCCCTGTGACCCGCATACTGTATGTCCATCTCACATGTTGAATCAACTTCTCACATGCGGAGAATTGCGCTTGCAGAAAAGTACAAAGGAATTTCTGTCGTGTAGTTTGTTTGATTTTGATGTGCAAGAGTGTTTCTAGGTAGGATACAAAGATCCACATTTCTAGTAGTTTGACACCGACTGTGTTTAAGGGAGAGGCACTTCACTCGGTGGAGCTGCGGTCCTGTGGAGCTTCTTAATCCCAGCCTGATGGAATTCCTTGCTTGATTGCTCCTACGCTCGCTGCCTTTTAAGGATACATCTGCCAGGGCTACGGCCCCACACAGCAAAACAGATGGAGCCCTCACAAATCAAACACTTACCGCATAAAGCCACTCTCTGCAAATGAATCCCTCGACTATAAAGCGGTGCCATGTCCTCTTGCTGACTGTAAACACACACATTCTATATTCTGTCAGAGTGAGTGTGCGTGTGTGTGTGTGTTTACAGTGAGCAGATGGCTGGATGCAGATAAGCAGAATACATTTACAGGAGTTTGTATCACATTTTCTGAGAAGTTGTACATGTATTTGCTAACTTACTCTTTATATTCCTCCACATGTAGGGTGAGCTGAAGAAGGAGAGTCGGAAGCAGGAATACCTGAGGAAGATGGGCCTGAGTCAGGAGGGGAATGACGACAAGAGAGCAGAGTTACAGAGACAAGCTAGTGTTTCAAGTGAGAAGGAGGTTAAGACAGATGACCGAGACACCAAAGGGCACGAATGTTCAAAAGAGGGGCGAAGTGGGTTGGCAAGTAGATACAAGAAGCAGGTGGGCAAAGAGAGCGAAATAAATGAGGGGACCAATGGAAAAGAGAAATGTGAGGGGACCAACGGAAAAGAGAAATGTGAGGACAGCAGACAAAGAGATAAAAGAGAATCCAGGGAGAGCACAGGCAGCAAGACGAAGGACATGATCTCGAAATTACAGGAAAAAAGGGAGGACAGCAGGGAGAAGGACAGAAAAGAGGAGTGCCGGAGGAGAGATGAAAACAAAACCAAAGATATTATCTCAAAGTTCAGAGAGAAGGGTGAGAAAGAGGTCAGCAAGGAAAAAGAGAGAAGGGAAAGTGCCAGGACACAAGGACTTGTGTCTAAAATGGTGGAGAAGCAGAGCAAGGGTCAGGAAATCCCAGCCGAAGAAAGTAAAGTAGAGGAGAAGAGGCCTAATGAGGGCAAAGGAGGAGAAAGAGAGAAGTCCGATACCAAATTTGAGCGACAGACATCTGAGAAAAGCGATAGTGATGTTCAGGCGAAACAAGAAAAGGCAGACAAGAGGAAAGCGAGAGGAGAGAAGGTCAATCATAGTGACCATGTGAACGAGAGGGACAAGAAGGTCAGCGCAGAGACGAAGGCAGAAGAGAGAGAGAGGGTCAAAGAGGAGAGCAAAGGAAAAGTAAGAGATGAAGAGGTGAAAGCTGAGAAAACGGAGAAACTCGGCAACTGTGTGGCTGACAAATCGCCCAACAGCAAGACAAAAGAGGTGGAGGAGGAAGAGGAAGACTCGAGCATGTTTGATGAGCTGATGGATCAGGTTCAAAGTAACGACCCCACCCTCACTGAGCTCAATGTCAACAACTCAGAGGTCATAAAGACTAAAACGCTCATCCAGTTTGCACAGGCCTTGCATAACAACACCAACATTAAGACTTTTGCCTTGGCTAACTGCAGGGCTGACGACCACGTCGCTTACGCCATCGCAGGCACACTGCGCCACAACAACACCATCACCAGCATCAACGTGGACTCCAACCATCTCACCGGTAAGGGTATCATGTCCATCATCCAGGCACTGCAGCACAACGCCACCCTCACTGAGCTTCGCTTCCAGAACCAGCGGCACATCTGTGGCGGTAAGACGGAGATGGAAATGACCAAGATTCTGAAAGACAACACCACTATGCTGAAACTGGGATACCACTTTGAGTTAGCTGGGCCCAGAATGACCATGACCAACATACTGAGTCGCAACATGGACCGGCAGAGACAGAAGCGCCTGCAGGAGCAGAAGCAGGCTCAGGCCAACGGGGAGAAGAAGGGGACATTGGAGGTCCCCAAGACAGGTGGCGGAGGTTCTCTTAGAGGCTCACCGAGGGCGTCTCCAAAACCTTCACCCGTACCTTCGCCAATACCATCGCCAAAGTTGACTCCTAAAAGGGGAGCTGGAAGTTCGGCTCCCCCGCCGCCGCCGCCGCCTCCTCCTGGGGGTGGACCGCCACCTCCGCCTCCTCCTATGCTGGATGTGGACTCCCTGAGGAACTCCCTGACTCCAGTGTCACAAAGGAAGCTGGATGGAAAAAGCCCTGGCGCTAGTAAGAACACAAGGGACCAATTACTGGCTTCTATCAGAGGAAATAATAAGAAAGGGCTCAAGAAGGTATGTCAGGCATCTGGGTGTCCACTTGGGTTGGTTTAGCCACAATACACTCACACATGCTTACATGTTCTTTCACCTACAGGTGCCGGTGCCAAAGTGGTTGCAGTGACGTTCCCATCGCAATGTCAAGTGGAAAAGAAGAGAGAGGGAGAACGCACATCTCACCACAGCTTTTCACGCAGATAGACTCTACATTTCCACAGATTCAGTTCAATATCAAACAACTGTGCTGTGTGCTGGATGGAGACAGCGGAGTAAAAGTGAAACCTGAGATGCCCACAGGCTAGACGAGCAGCAATCACAATGAATTCTCCCCTCTAACACTGGACCAAAAGGACTCGATGGAGAATGAGTGATGCAGGGGTCTCTGCACAGTGGGTCATGAGTTTGTGGGTATTTTCAGTACATACAGTATAGATGCTTTGCTGATTATTTGCACTAGGATAATATGAAGCCGATCTAATGACAGGTGTACAGTATACGATTAAATGCTAGTGTGGTGGGAGTGTGTGACGAGAGAATCAAATAACTCTTTATAAAGTCGAATATACAAAAGTCTATCATTGATGTAGTGGACATTAATTTGACCATTTATTTATTTATGGAGAGGGAGTCCAATTTATGCTTATCACTCATTATATTCATGGGAATGAATTGACTTATATATCAGGGAAATCCAGACACAAAGTGGACTGACGTAAGAGAGTCACACTATCTGAATAAGGAGACCATGGAGCACTAAAGTAAAGGTGGTCCTTGATGTGTGGGCGTTCTTGCCAAATCTCATCACATCTCAGGCAAGGTTCAATGCAGCCCAGTAGAGTCATGGAAAATGACGAAGGACTTCAGGATAGAAGTGATTATATAAAGACATTTAGTACAGATGACTGTCCTTCAGTATGTGATGTAACATGTTGTACCATTATAATCTGGGGTTTTAATTATCTTACATAACTTTCATGTAATACATGTCTTAACTTTAGGGATTTGGAAAATCATCATTGGTTTATATCCTGGTTTATGCCATACGTGTGAATGTCATTTCTAAACTAATGTGATTACAAATCAGAGAGGCGCTCATCTAAACACTGCTATGTGTAATAATGAAAGATTCTCAAGTCATATTTGATTTAACATGTAGAGCCTGTATGTCTTCAATAAAAGATTGTGGTATGGTAGCAATGACAACTGTAATGGTCAACACGCTTGTTTGATAAGTGAGGGTGATATGTACAGTATGTGTAAGGTGAAAGACAATTCTCTCAACTCTATAAACTTGCTACAGTGTTTATCAGTATGATAAATCAAGATGTGTATGTATCTTGAGCTGTCATTCATTTCATATGATGAAGAGACGTCGTACGCTCCATGTGAATTTGCACTGTGCTCTTTTCTGATATACTATAATGTAATATTCTATAATGTTTAGTCCACTTCAGACCTATCTGTATGGACATGATATACAGTCCATGGCCATATATAGATGTGTATTCATTGCCAACACAGCCTGTAGCATAAACAATATCCCTGACTGTGTGTAAACACATCTTGTGAATGCTAATTTGCTTTAAAAGAACATGATTTTGTATGCCTGAACATGATATACATTTTATATTTAGTAAAACCTTTAAACATTGATCATAAGAACTCTCATGACTCACCATATGTAGGAAACATCCGGCAGCTATACCTCATGTGGGATTCAGTCATTCATGATTCATGTTCATACTGATTAAGGATCCACATACTATATAAAAAGAGTCCTAACCAACACGGCAAACATAAATTTAGAATACATTTCTTTGTGTCTGACTTCATAATGACAAATTGAGTGTGACTTACAAGACTTTTTTTTATTATCATAAACAAACAGGAACATCTGTACCCCTGCAAGCTGCAAAGGAGAGGATTTAATGTCTGATCTTCTTTCTGCTGTTTTTGCACAGTGTGTCTACAGGCTGTAGGGAAGCATGGGAGCTACTTGCTGAACGAGTCAGCCAACAACCATCATGCTGGGTGTTTGGAGAAGGAAAGGGAGAACAGCGGAGCAGTTTATGTCTCCATCACACTGCCTCAGCCTCTCTATCCACCAAATGCCTATATTTGGTCATTTCTCAATGAAGCCTCGCTCTGTAATTCATTCCTTTCTCGTTCCTAATAACTGGCTGTGGGCCAACGGTCTGTCTCTGGCTGTAGCTTGCCTGACCAACAGCACTGATCCTGGAAAAAAGTGGAGCGGTAATGAAAATGTTGAGATAACTCCTTGTTCACTGCCAGCAAAAGAGATCAGAGGAGAACTTGGGATCAGTTCTGCATATGAATAGTTTGGTCGGCAGTGGACTATATGCTTATTTCATAAAGAGAGGATAGCGTGAAGCTTGTACATTCATACTCACATGCATGTTTTCCAAGTACAGTGTTTAGCCATGATCCCATTGTGTGTAAATTTGAATTAAAAGTGCAATTGACCTCAATCTGGCCACTAAAACCAGAACAGCCATTAGGTGTTCAAAAAGTTGCATTGCTTCCAGTGTTCCAGTAACACTACATAAATAACGATAATGCCGTCACCAGAAGTGACAGAGTTGAGACCTCATATTAATAATTTACTAAACTGAGCATTGTAAATGATAACTATTTTATCTGGTGCATCTTTGGCTCTAATGATGCGTTTTCATTCGGACGCCCCTCGAGTTGAGCGTCGACGTCATTGCGTCATGGCTCCTCACTCTGTAAACAGCAAGTGAGGCTCTACGTGTCAAATTGCAAATTGACTTTCAGTAACACTCGTTAATTCTACATACATTCACAGAGATACTAGAAATTAGAGGATGTAACTGTGACAGGATCGTTGATTTTATTTGAATTGTTAAATTATACAAATCGTTGTATTCATTGCTCAATTTTGCAAGCAAAACAAACACTTTCTTTAAGGCGTCCATGTTGTGTCCCACGTATGTTGCTCGAACAGCCGACAGTCCTACGCGAAGTAACTGTGACTTCCGAACTCTCATTTGAACGCAGCATTAGTACGTCTGGTCGTGTCGTCAGCTCTACGTCAGAGGGAACAGCAAAAGAACAAAATGGAGGAGTATGCAAGAGAACCCTGGTGAGTAAAAACCTCAATAAGAGCATATTCAGGCTGTATAACGCCAAATATTCTGTATGGCTCGTTTTAAAGTAACTATCACATCGAACCTGAGCGATTGTCTCTACGATACAAGTACTCAAAGTGTTTAGTTTACGCGACGCGCTTCGCTCAGGCTAGTTAGCTAACGTTAGCAGGAATGCTAAGGTTGCATACAATTGCATTGGCACTGTGTGCTAGCATCGGTCTGTCGCGGCTAAGTCACGTTGTTACTAGTGACCTTGTCGGCGTTACTCTCCAAAACGTCACGGTGTTATACATTACGTGATTTAATTGAGTTACCAGGTCACCCACGTTGACAGCTCCCATAATATCTTTATTTACATTGAACGGAAGCAAGTGAGCCTAGTTTTTGCTGTTGATTTAACTGTGTGTTAGCTTTAGGTTAGCGACCGGTGGGTGATTACCTGTTGGCTATTGCGCAACATCAGGAGGCTATTGCGGGTCCTAACAGTGAGAATAATAAAACTATAAGATGGTACGATGTGTTTACCGTGTCCATGCCAATTTTAGCGTTTTGTTGTTACTAGTTTGTAACCATCCATTGACTGCACTTAACCGAGTGGTACATAACAAGCAGTCCCAAGTTATGAGATCTTTTTAAAATAATATAATGGCGACTTCAGCCACTGAATCAAAGTACCAAGTCACACAACACCCATGTAAACAAACAGAGAGAACATATGCAGCTATAGAGTGCTAGACAAAGTTCACCTTTGCCCTGACACGTGAGAAGTACATTCAGTGATTTGCTGTGTGTCGGGTTCACAGGTATAAACACACACACACACACTCACATGAAAGGGGTCTGTTATCCTGAGTTTGATTGATTACATTATGGTTTTCCAAAGGTCCCAGGTTGCACTTGATTAATCCAAAACATTACCACCAATTGGAGAACTAACTCAGTCAAACTTTCCATCCTAAGATGACTAGATGGTCTAACTTTATTTTTAATTGTTCCATTTATGTTGTTTTCAAGATTGTTTGATTAACTAATGAATAAACAGAAGCAGTGCTGTGGAAAAAGTTAATAATGACTGTAAAATGTAGATTTCACTCATATTTTCCATTAATGTTACCTAATAATGGACCATGTTACACGATAGCTCCTCTTCTATTATCTTTGCACTCATCTACTTTACAAGTATGCACGCCACGTGAATGAGCTGATCTAATGATATGGGTTGTGCTTTGTAGCCCTTGGAGGATCGTGGATGACTGTGGCGGCGCTTTCACCATGGGAGCCATCGGAGGAGGGATATTCCAGGCAGTCAAAGGCTTCAGAAACTCACCTGCGGTAAGTGGAGCTAAATGCAGCGTTGTGCTCTGGTGCTTACTCTCAGACTGCAGTGTAGAGATCCATCCATCCATCCATTCTCCTACAGCTGCTCGTCCTATTGAAGGGATGCAGCCGGCTGGAACCCATCCCAGCGTTTACTGGACAAGAACCCAACAGATCCATTTACAAATTGCACAACATCTTATATACAGAGTATCTTGGCGCCTGCTCGGAACACGATCTTGACACCTACTTAAATGTATTGTCGGATGATTAATACCACAGTTAGAGCTCTGCAAAAACGTTATTGTGCTGCAATATCAGCACTTCATTTCCATAATAAGATTTAGATATGGGGTGTTTTTTATCTGCCTCTCTTGTTGATGAAGGAGTTTCACCTTTGGCAGACGCCCTCGCCATGCAGCCGGCGTCTTTCGTTTAGATATATATGGACTTAAATGTAACGGTTTACACAATGATGCAAAGTTTGATGTTGGCTGTTGTCTCTTGTAGGGAATGAGCCACAGAATGAGAGGAAGTTTAACTGCAATCAAGACCAGAGCCCCACAGCTTGGAGGTAAGAACGAATGACGTAAAATGACCAACAAAGATGAGTAATTCTTTTGGTCCCAACTCTGTCGCCGCCCAACAAAGTGCAAACCACCGTGTCACTGTTTCATCGTGCAAATGATCCGACTGGTGTTTGGGCTGCAGGTAGCTTTGCCGTGTGGGGAGGCCTCTTCTCCATGATCGACTGCGGTTTGGTAAAGGTGCGAGGGAAGGAGGATCCCTGGAATTCCATAACAAGCGGGGCCATGACCGGAGCTATCCTCGCAGCAAGAAGTGAGTGACGTTAGAACATGTACACAACGCTCACACCAGCGTCTACTGTATATTACAAATGTATAACATTACGCCATAGCGTGCCTCATACAAGTGTCAAACATCGATGTAGAGTATCAGGTCATCATGATGTCGTGCCTAAGAATCAGTGTGGTTATGTGCCAAGAGGTTTCAAATCAAAGAGACTAAGCTACCGACAGTTCAACAAACCTTCTGAAATGAGCCACGACGCAACACGATACACCACCGGCGTCACTTCAATTAAACATGTGGTGCTGATAACCATGGGAAGGACAAATGTTCCTGTCCTGTTGTTTGATGTTGTTATGGTGTTGTTTGCTTTCAGTCATCTCAGATTTCATGTAGACATTACACATCACCAGCAGACCAGCGTTACACTCCCAGCTGTCATGGCTCACTATATTGCTCAATGTTAACACGACACACTGTTGGAGCTTCAGTTAAATTGAATATAAAATGCAAAATCAGTAAAGGAGACGATGCAGGACATAAACACCAACAAGCCAAACACGAACACAAAGACGACACGGGTAATGTGGGTATAAGGTTGCAGACGACATGAGCATCTGCTATTGTCCTTTAATGAATCAGTCATGTGTATGTGCCACGATACAGTAAATCACACCAATACATATGATCCTCCAACCAAACACATACTAGATTGCTGTGGGTGAACTGCAGGTCAAATCCCTGGCTACATGTGGTCTGAGTGGGCTAACTGTGTGTGCTGTTTCCTGTAGATGGACCAGTAGCCATGGTGGGCTCTGCAGCCATGGGAGGCATCCTGCTGGCGTTGATAGAAGGTGCAGGGATCTTGCTTACTAGGTTCGCCTCTTCACAGTTCCCAACTGGTAAGTAAAAAGAAGTAGGATAACAGAACGATGTGTTGGACTTTGTGTCGTTGAGGTTTGTGCTGACCGTCTCCACTCTCTCCAGGGCCCCAGTATGCTGAGGAAGCGGCCCCCGCCCCCATGCCCACCCCTTCTTTTGGGGACTATAGACAGTATCAGTGAGAGGACTCCCCATCGTCATCCACTAGGCCTTTTGAATTCCTTGCTGAAGTTGCAGAGAGGAGAAGAATGGAGATGAAAACACCACACATCCAACATCAACAGATACCACAGCTGATTTTATGGACTGTCAGGAAAGTGAAGGACAAGATATACATCTTCATTTCCCCTCCTTCAGGAGCCATGTACAGATCTGCCATTCCTTTACAGAGTTTGTCATTCTTGATAAGCTTTACCGTGTGCACATGTCTGACCTCATGTTGGTTAAATGTCGACGTGTGATCTGAAGGAAACGTTATTTGTTTGCTTGTGGGAATGAAGTGTGTTTTTCTGTCGTGTTCATACGACATGTTGCCCAATGAGCGAGTTCAATGCAGATTCCGTCACGTTTCAGATAGAGCATATTACATGTCACACAACTCATAGACTGATGAATTATGCTTCTGTCAGCATCATCTGTAAATACAGCTTTCCATGTGTATTCGATTTGTTATTTGCCTTAATGGTGCCACCTGCTTGGACCGGTCGTTCCTATTGGCTGTGATTTGATTTAAGCGTTGTGAAGGCAAATAATCCATCAAATATAATACTTTCCCTAAATACTTAGTATTTATAGTGACTTATTTATTTGAGATGTAAAGAATGTTTTCTTAAATGTAAAGGTCCATTATCAGATGACAGAAGATGTGCAGGGACAAAGCTAATGGCAAAGAATGGCAGTAGAATTTTATGGACAAACTCAAGCAAGGGATCGATGCATATAATATCTGTATTACAGATTGAATTATGGAACAATTAAAGAAAGAAGTTGTAAGATGTGTCTGCTGTAGCCTGGGTTCTGGTCTGGACTGTGAGGAATACAGATATAGAGTTGGACAAGTGACCTCTTACTTCACTATCCATGCTGCCTGATGAAATGTGCTTATGTCTCCACTAGGGGGCGGTGTATGCAAACATTCTGTCCTTTGCAGACTTTCACAGTGTTGTGTAACTGGCTCTCTTTTGGATGTGTTTACAAAAAAGCCACATAAGGTAACACTTAACTTCCATTAACTTCCATTCCTATGTGTCTGTGTCACACACCTGTTATCTCTCTGATCAAAGCACTGCCGCCAGCTCACAGTAATAACCGATGAAGGACAAAGAGCGAATGAGTTGATGGAAAGAGTCCCTGAAGCAACTTCCGTCCAATTTTATCCTGCATGTGCAAGGTTCAAGGATGATTCAAACACATTTCTAATTCCAGATCTCTTTGTTATGGTGATTAGGCACAATGTACACGGAAATACTTGACCGTCATTTGATGCACTCAAAGCCTGACGAATTCGAAGAAGAAGTGCACTCTGCATTAAAGCCATCATTTGGCAGTCATGGAGTCAGGAGTAACTTGCAAAAGGTTACTCCACACTCCATGACATTTAAGACTAATCGTTGGTAGATGAAGTTTGGCAGCCGAGCAGCCCAAGAGTGCAATAAACACAATGGGACAAACAAAATGATAGAATTTCTTGTCCATAACCATGACAGCAGAGATCAGATGATGCCATGTCCTTTCTCTTCAGGCTAGTCATACTTCATAAGAGTGATATTAATGATTAGTACATGTTTTGATATATGGCTTTCTCTATGCTTGAGTCCAATATCATATATACTGTAGAGATTTATACTGTACAATGTCTTAGGGGGCTTTTCAGGCCAACACCCAACCCAAGCTCTTTAAGAAGACTCCTTTACATACAAGGGAAAAATGGAAGAAAACTTGGAAGAGGCAACTCAGGGAGATTCCCTCA
Organism: Genypterus blacodes; assembly: GCF_046128005.1. NCBI lineage: Eukaryota > Metazoa > Chordata > Actinopteri > Ophidiiformes > Ophidiidae > Genypterus > Genypterus blacodes. Next base: position 3,388,068 of record NW_027466831.1, read on the forward strand.
GTCATAGCTGGGGGATTACATTAAAATCCAAAGAAACAAAAAGATGCAATAAAACAGAAATAATGGGAATAGGCATACCGGTTAATTCAGTATGAAATCACATTGCCAACCATCTGTCTCACTGCACATATTTGGTTCCCTTCGGATCCAGGCATTAAATCTGCCATTAAGAACTGAAGAACCCCAGAAACTCTGAAACGGAAAAACAGATCATTTTGTGAGTTTTGCTTGGTCGCTTATAATAACTATCCGAATGATTTAGTCTCTAAGGTTAATAATAATGTGAATTTTCTTAAACCTAAAATGTCTTACAGTAAGCAGATGGGTGTAAAAGTAGATTTAAATAGGGTATATAGTAAGAAAAAAAATCATTATTATTGATTGTGATTATCTCTGAATTCGGTAAAAGATTGTTTGGGAGAAGTATGTTGTCTCTCAATAAATGTGACATAGGATCTGTAAACTGCATTGTTCATGTAACAAGAGTGAAACACAAACTTTTAGGCGAGGCAAGTTTATTTATTTAGCACATTTTAGCAACAAGGCAATTCAAAGTGCTTTCCAAGAAAATATTTAAAGCATCTGGACAAGAAAAGACACTTAAATACACGAGCCTAGAGAATGAAACATTTCAAAAATAAAGAAAATGAAAACAAGATAAAACAGAATAAAAAAATGACGTATAAGTTAAATGAAGTTACAGCAATATATTTATTATTTAGAGTATTTACACGGATTATTCCTGTGTGAGCCGCTGCCGGTGTGTCATGGCCTTTTAAGAAAAATGAGCAATAGTTCGAGTGACGTCTGCTGCGCTGCGCACAGGCCGGAGGGAAACTGACACTTGCGGAGCGGCGAGAGACAGCGAGCGAGAAACGGTGAGTGCGAACGCAAACTTTACTCCGAGATAAAACAAAAAAAAGACCGCAATGTTCCTCTCTAACAAGGCAGGTACAGCGTTAACACGTATGGCACCGTGAGCAGGAATGGCGGCGCATGTGTTTTGTGTAATAACCGAATAAGTGATTGGAATTCCGTGCATGTACCAAACGGAGTGTGCACTCCCATTTTAGTCAAGGCCAGGCGGAAGGGCAGGTAACGTTAGCTCTCGGTTCTCTCTTCCCCGGGTAGATACACCTCAAACACGGGTCGATACCAAGTCTGCCCACGCCGCGGAAATGTTTTAACCGTAAAACGCTCTCGGTCGCGGTCGTGTTTCTGTCGGCCGGGCTGCGCTTGTATCCCGCCGGGGAGGAAAGGAATGTGTCGCCTGGTTAGCTCTCTTAGCTAACGAGCTAACGCCTGTGAAGTGTCGGCGGCCCGTCGCAGGCAGTTAAGGCTAAGCTAGCTAGTTAGCGGTATTTTGCTAACAAGCTTGATAACGGGACTCGGTGTAGTTGCTGGTAAGGATCAGATTATGGCCACACGCGAATCTCTGTCTGCTGGATTAACGATTATGATATTTATCGGGTTTATCTGTAGGGGGGTGGGGGGGAGTTCTCTGACGTAACGATTTTGATGAATTTTATGTTGCTACTAAAGAAACATGGAAGGCTGCGGGGGAGAACAGTTGCTGCACCGTAGTCCTCGCCGCAAATTGCAGGATTTGCCGTGGCTCGGTGTGATAAACATATGGTGCTGTTGTAAACAAATTGGGCAGATTTGGTGGGGTTGAAGCTTCATCGAAGCCTGTTGCAGGGAGGGCTACGTGAAATAGCAAGTGTGTGTATGTTCTGTCCTCTTACTATAAACCTACAGCAGGACGCTCAATCGCGGCGACATTATCGATTATGGAGAATCACAGTTGGCAGACATTTGTACATAGATGTTGTCTGCCTCAAACGTGCTTTCACCGCCTGTCTCAATCATCTGTGGCCTGGATCTCATCCTAGACCAGGCTTTGGTGATGAGAGCCAGGATATAACCGATTTCCCCGTCTTCGAGCAGGCCTGCTGTCAGGGCTCTAGAACAGGAACAGAGACTGGAAGAAGCTATTTTAGTAGTTAGCGACTCCTTTTTCCATCCTATCAGCACGGGCCTCGCTTATGCCCTGAAAAGAGGATGTGGTTACAGGTCAAGGCCCCCAGCAAGCACAGATGCATTCGCCTGTTTGAGTGACATTTGACAGTTAACAGATCTTTGCCACAGTGAAGTCACAGTGAAGTTCTTCGGCACTCGGAACTCTTGATTTCACAGGAGAAGTTAGGAGGGCGTTTAATGATGTAGACATTCTACACAGCGATCACATCATTTAGGAAACATTTGCAAAACAGGCAAAAACCTACACATGTTCCCGTTTGTGAAGCCTGGACGAGATGTTTTGCCAGTTCTTTGAAGGAATGGTTGATTCTACTTTTATTCATTCCTTGGTTTTCTGCTACTATGTGCTTCTCTGTGACCCCAACCCCCCTTCTCTGACATTTGTGAGCTGTGTAACAAAAAAAGAGTGATACAGGAAGGTGAGATGTGTGGTTTTTCTGGCAGCAATGACTAACAAGGCTTATCTACATGCATAACACCAGAAAAAGTCCCATCTCGCCCTGTTTATCTCTTTACCCCCCCCTGATACTAACACCTCTGCTGTAGCTTCCTGTCATTGTCATGTGGGTCAGTGAGCAAGCAAACGAGATGTCAGTGTGTCAGCCCGCGTGACGAGCGGATGCACACGCCGTCGCTGTCCACACAGAGACGGGCGGCGACTGTCAGTCACACGGCTTTTGCTGAGTCAGCTTCTGTGACAGCTTCGTCGTCGTCTCTCAGTTTAGCCCAGATACGGAGTGATGGTATATCCTCAGTTCCTGTCGGGTTGATGAGGGGTAAGCTGCTCGCCGCTTCTTACTGTCTTGTAAGTCTTGTCGGTCTTGTCTGTAGTTTCTGTCGCGCGTCGTCTTCAGGTGCACGTTTTGCACGTTTTCGCCAGCAGCACTCCATCCATATTCCAGCCTTAGATGGAGACATACCTTAGGCCGTAGAGGTTGAGTGATGCAGTGATGTCATTGTGGGACATGTTTTCTGTGGCGTGTGGCTTTCCCTCTCTCCTTATTTGCTAGGGTTACTACAAGAGCCGAGGGAAGCCGGCGGCGGCGGCGTGTTTGTCTTGCGGGGGACTGACGGCGGTGTAGTGGAGGGCCAGTGGAAAGAGGGAGAGGTTTGGTTTGAAACGGGGAGATGTCCTTACATGGCCTTGAGTTTTTGTGCGTTGCGAGTCTCGTTATGCGGTCAGTCAGCTGAGTGAGTGCAGCTTTGTTTGTCTGCTGCACACTTAACTTCTCACTGCGATCTTTCGTGCCAAATACACAAGAGTCCGTCCAGTGCAGCAGTAACCATTTTGTGTCAGCTTTTTTAGATAGAAAACGGTTTCTTATGAGTGGAAAGCAGGAATGGGCGACTTTGCTGAGCTGGGAATGAAAAGGGGGACGAGTCTTGCAGGATTCCTGGGCAATGGGAGGCCTTCTGTATGTTGTGTTGTGTTGTCCAGCTCTGTTGAGTAGGGAAACCCAAGTCTTGGTAGTCGAGGAAACCCAAGTCTTGGTAGTCGACTCGTGTTGAGGAAATCGCCTACCGCTGGTTTCAGACGGCACAGCTGCTTCAGCCCTATGATTATTTGCTTAACACAAATTCCCAAAATCATAGGCTTGCCTACACAAATTGGATTCAGATCCAGTAGACTTACAGCTGTAAGAGGTACAAGGCGAAAGCATGGGCGCGATAGGGTCGCCTCATACCGTCGCAAACTTGACGCTCTGTAATGGAAAGGAGGAGATACGAACGACCCGGGACAGGATTTGCATTAACATGTCACAGGAAAGAATAAATCAGGACAGGGGAAGGTGGAGAGAGAGTTTGCACACATGTTGCTGTCTGGTCAGGGCCATCTTTCCCCTTAATCACCGGTGAACCCCTCTCCTCTGGGATAGACGTGTCGGATGGCTGCTGCGTCAACCCTTTATGTTGCAGGTCAAACATAGAAAGTGTGTGGCACCGGTTGGGGAAAGTTGTGACTGCTCCTCCAGTTCCTACACATAAAGTTCTTACAGGCCTTCAGAACGGCTCACATTTGATATTGTACGTCGTCATTCCTTGTTAGCCATGATCGCATGGAAACAGGGTTTGACGATGAGCAGCTCTCCGGTCTGTGTCGTTGCTATTTTGGAGCGGTATTTGTATCTCCGGAGACATCTCAGCAGCTAAACGCAACCTCTTCATCATGCTTCAAAACAGGAAGGAACATTTAAGACTGCAGTTTTATCTCACTGCGAACATGTGTTCAGCCGTAGACAGAACCAGTTTGTAGCCGAGTTCAGTCCGCGAGTGTTTTCATTACCTGTACGCAGATAAAGTACCAGGGCTAAGTTTAAAGTCTTAAACCCGGGCTGTAAAGGAGTGTCCTACTGGGTTACATTCCACTCAGCATTATCTGACAACACCCTACTTACGTCACATACACTTTATACGTAGTTACTTATTTGATTGTGTGTTTGTCGTGTCTCTCTGTGGACCGAACGCACTCCGACCGCACCGTGACCAGCCACTGACACACACACACACACGACCATATGGCTGAGTCAACACCTCTCTGCCGTCGCAGTATTTATTGCGGGGCGGTTTGTTATTTTGCATTGGATTGTATTTGTAACAGATGCAGCAGCAGCAGCTCGGAGGCGTCGGAGCTCCGTTTATTCCGATCGCGTCTGATCCAGGGGGATGGAAATCGTTAACGAATCCCGACTGTTGTTGTGGTCGTATCTGTCACTCAAGCCAAACCTCATAGCTCGGGTATGCGTTGATGAGGCCGTTGTGCTTTTGAGTCCGACGCGCCTCAGGTTTTTTGTTTTCGCGCTGTTTAGATGATGGGGAAGGGCAGGAGGAGGATTGACTGTGCACTTTTCGAGGACGGCGAGGTCGTCGTAGTGACCTCTGAAGCGGTGGCTCAGCGGTGTGACAGCAGGGCTGCGGCTGGCTGTCTGTCAGCCACGTTACCACAGTGACTGTACAAGAATCGAGGCGTGCCTGTGTGTGTGTGTGTGTGTGTGTGTGTGTGTGTGTGTTGTTTACACATATGGTCGAGTCTAAATCTAAACGGTGACATCGCCTTCATAACACCGACGACCGTGACTACTTGACCATGTACTTGAGTGTTGACATGTGGGTGCAGCGGCGCCTGTTTGCACAGGGCCGGGGCCGGGGCAGATTGCTCCTTCAGGGACGGCGAGGAGAACTTGACTTTGAACGTTGGGGATTAGCGAATATGAATTATTCACAAGCCAGGCATCATATCCCCACATGGTTACCCTTCCTGACTCGAGTTGGAGGTCCTTCGTCCTCTGTTCCCCCCCTCCCTCCCCTCCTCGGAGTATTCGGATGGCGTGTGCCGTATAAAGAACAGTGTAGGAGGGATCTGCCTCCCACAATGGCCGGCGATTAGCTTTTGATGGTTTTCACAAGTGTCGATTATGAAGCGAGGCCGTACGCTCCGCTTAAAGAGCCGAGCATGACAGAAGCCACTCGCTCCATTTCAACAGCGTCTTTGTACCAAACGAGCTGCGCTTTTAGACGCCCGTGACCCAAACGAGAGTGTCGGCGAATCTCTCGGGACTTGCGTTCGTTTGAACGGCGAGTAAACCGTCAGTAAAGCACCAAAGCTATTACCAGCAACTAGACAATCTGCTTCTATTAATCATGTAAGAAACACAGATGCTTCATGTTTCCCAATCATTCTTGATTCTTGTTTCCGTATTGCGCAACCCCGCGGTGACCCAGTTGGCTAACCCAGCTGACTTTGTGCCACAGCGCGTGCCAGCCATCCCAAGGCCTCGCGTCCCTTAAAGGGATATTAGTCATTTCACAATTTCCTCCCCCCCAAGCCTCCTTTTTCCACTTCCCTCAGCTGTTGTGCGCAACGAGTCTAAAGGTTGGCATTATGTTGCCAGCGTACAATAGCGAGGAAGAGGGAATGCCTGGCAAACGAGATGGCCGGGGTGCGTTTCCGTGCGATTTCGCCACACGATCGTGTCGTTAAGAGGAATGGCTGCCAGATCCGTGAAGTCGTCTCTCCCTTTTCGCTTCTCTCGTACGCTAGCGCGCACACACACACACACACACACACACACACACACACACACACACACACACACACACACACACCACAGCTGGTTTGCGTTAAAGAGGGGTCACATAGTCTTCACCTCCTCCACCCTGCAGCAGCTTCTCTTATGGGTGTTCCCTCCATTGTTGTGCTGCTTCTTGTCCATAACCTCCAGGAATGACTAGAATCCCTCCTTTTCTGGGGGGAAAAGCTCAAGACACTCGACTGGGAAAACTCCATTGTTTCTCCTCGCAACATTTCTGTGTGTGTGTGTGCGCAAATTTAGCTTTTTATTTGTATTTTTGTCCTTTTTCCTCCCGTGTTTCTCCACCGTTCTCATTTTCTCTCTGCTTGCCTCCCCTGTTTATCCAGTGCAGACTGTTGGGCTGTCCGGTGAAGCGATCCCGCCATGCGTGAATACAAGCTCGTGGTGTTAGGCTCCGGAGGTGTGGGCAAGTCCGCTCTGGTGAGTATCACATCCCGGCCCCCTTCCTGGCCCCCCCAACCCCCCCACCCCATTCCTGACACCTCTGCATGTTCCCCCACTACAGGCTTTGCTGAGATTACTGTCATCTAAACAGACAAACAAAGCAGAGTTACAAAGGGTTTTTTGGAGGAAATCTGCTTCTGTAATGAATGCATTGGACGCAATCGTATGGAGTCTTGTCATTTTAACTGGTTATCCATCTAACTTCAAGCTATGTTATGGATATTCCAATAGATACTCCATTGAAATATTGTTAAAGCAACAAATTGGAGTCCTAGATTACGCAATGCTCAGTAGCAAAGTGTAAAAGAAATGAATTCACCCTTTTTCATGTTCAAGGATTCGATGAAAACCAGGCATGAAACCAAGACCACACGTCCGTCAGCCGTCACCACGTGGCCGTCAGGGGCACTTAGACGGCCGTGACATGTCAGAGTCTCTGCTTAGTTACCGCATCCAGCTGCGGAGGTCGAGTTAATCCCTCCAACCGGCGAGCCCTGACTTGTTTTCGACCTTAAAGATGTTATCGGGCGAAGGGTGAAGGCGGTCTACCTCAATGTAAACCCCGACGTGCCGCGTCACGTAGCGCGGTCCGAGCCACGGCTTTCATTTCGGATCAGCGAGCCCTGCCGCCGCGGTTCACAACTCGCGCCGTCGAAAGAAAAGCCACCCAACATCTGAGAACGGAACATTCCACGGTCCTTTGAACCGTTTTTTGCAGCACTGGGATGTTCCGCCTCTTCCGCCTAATAACATTTACCAACATCCTCATCCTCATGTCCCCGATTGACTTCTTTCAATACCTCCTGCACCTCGTCCCTGTTTGCCTCTCCGGTGGGGGGGGAGGAGGAGGAGGAGGCGTGAGGTCACATTGATCTGATGTTGTCTCGCTCTGCCTCTTCTCTTACAGACAGTCCAGTTTGTACAGGGGATCTTTGTGGAAAAATATGACCCGACAATAGAAGACTCGTACAGAAAGGTGAGCGTCCCGTCCTTTAAAGGAGGGGGGGGGATGGGCTGATTGCTCGCAGCTGGTCTGCAGGTTTATGTCATTACACTCTCAGCTTGTTTTCTCCAACTGCTGTCACCTCTTTCTCTCTCTATCTCTCTCCCCCCCCCCCCCCCCCCCCACTCTCTCTCATTCCTTTTCTTTCCTTCTCTTTCTCTCTTCATTCCTGTCCTATCTTAAGCTCAGGCCCTTCTCGCACTTTCCTTACCGTCCTATTGAACCCAAAAAAATGAGTGTGTGACCGCCTCGCCCGTGTCTAACGACCCGTTTCTCTCTCCTTTCACAGCAAGTGGAGGTGGATGGGCAGCAGTGTATGCTCGAAATCCTTGACACGGCAGGCACCGTAAGTGAACTCCTATTTTTATCACGCATTCTCCATCAGTGTGTTGTGTATGAGGACGCATAAGTCACCTTGAAGTGTGTGTGACTGCACCTCGAGGTGTTTTTAACTACAGAACTGTACCGTGCCGCACCGATACCAGAACCGCTCGCACCGTAGTTCACCATACATAAAGAGCTGCCGGCCCGGAGCTGACCTCCTCTCCCTCCTCCTTCCTCTCCCGTGTAGGAGCAGTTCACAGCGATGAGGGACCTGTACATGAAGAATGGCCAAGGCTTTGCCCTGGTATACTCCATCACCGCACAGTCCACCTTCAACGACCTCCAGGACCTGAGAGAACAGATTCTACGAGTAAAGGACACGGAGGATGTAAGCATGAACCCAATTAGTTCTTATAACCCTTACCTCCTATGTTCTGGTTGGCTTTGCTCTGGCAGGGGGGGGCACCCTTGTCCCCGGGTGCCACTGAGCACCCTAACGACCGGTTTCATCTCCTGCTCCGCTTGCGCGAGACTGTTTCCAATGCACGCGTGTCGCCCGGCCCGGTGCCGCCGCCGCTGCTGCTATCGTCTCTAATGGAGGCTCTTAGTGTGAATGGAAAATAATGAGTGGGAATTAGCATTGACAGGTGTGTGTGTGTGTGTGTGTGTGTGTGTGTGTTATCCAGCTCATTATCTTCATATGCTCAATACATTCAGCCTCGCACAACAGGATGTGGATTTCCGCGGTCTGATTACTGTGTTCAACACCAAAGCTAACGACCGTACCAACTGTCTCGTCTGTCAACGCGGCTACAAAGTTGCTTACTTGTGCCCTTTCCGTGCACACGCGCACACGCGCACACGCACGCACGCACGCACGCACGCACGCACGCACGCACGCACGCACGCACGCACGCACGCACGCACGCACGCACGCACGCACGCACGCACACACACACACACACACACACACACACACACACACACACACACACACACTCTGTGGCTTCCTCCCTCTTGCAGGACTTTTTCACAGCTCAAACAAACAAATAATGTCCTTGCGTTCCCAGTTTGTTAGCGTTCCTTTCTCATCTGGTGCATAGTGAGGCTGTTCTAGTGAAGAGAGTGCAGCTCGTCATCCTCTCTGCTCGGGCAGATGGTGCGTCAGCAGGATCTGAGATGCCCTTTTTTGGTGATCTGTAGAGGGAATGAATGTTACCATAACCCCCCCCCCCCCCCTCTCTCTCTCTCTCTCTCTCTCTCTCTCTCTGTCACACTCTCTCTCTCTCTCTCTCTCTCTCTCTCTCTCTCTCTCTCTTTCGTTCCCTGCTGCAGCAGTGTAAGGCCTCTCTTTCCTGTCTGTCCCCCGCTGCCCCCCTCTCCCTCTAGTATCTGTGCCAGTGTACAGTACTCCTGCTTTTTGTTTTGACTGGCCTTTTCAGCGCCCCGCCGCTCTTTGTTCGCCCCCCTCCCCTCCCCTCTCCCCTCTCCTCTCCGGCTTGCGGCGCGGCCTCACTGCGGTCTGGCACTGTGCGCGGGTGATTGGACTGTCAGGGATGATGTGCAAGGAAAGCCTCAGCTCCTCACAAACACCGGGTCGCGGGGCTGCAGTACTTCATTAGAACCTCTGCGGTGAGGGGCCTGGGGTTTGCCTGGGGCGGACAGACGGATGGCAGGATCGGTGGCTCCACAACACGCAGCTAAACGCTCACAGTCCCTCTTCTTCTACTTCTGCAACTATTTTTCCCCCCCCGATCCGGGCAGTTTGCTTATCGAGCCGTTACGAACGCTCCGTCCGCTATCGCCCCACTGGCAATTTCGGCCTGTAACTATGGCGACCATTACCACCGTTAATCTGTGTTTGTCCTTTTGCAGTAAATGCACCACCAAAGGAAATACTTCAAATATTTTCCTAAGAGGACGCATTTCAGATTCGGAGCTGCAGAGGTCCGTTCTTTTTGTCGCTGCTCCCTCTCGGCGCTCCCATGCATCATTTGCTGTAATACTCCTAACGTGTACAGACGCCAAGCTCAATTACACGTCCTAGTTAAGAGCTCTGTAATTGACTGTACACTGCGGGGCCGAATCCTGCCTCGTTAAAAAGAAGTCGGGAGTCTCACGAAGCAAAGAATGAAGTAAGTGAGTTGTCCCCAGTGTGTTAAAGCTCCCGCCGGCCTCACTTCCTCTCACAGTTCCTACTTCTCTTATGACTTCTCCATGCCAGCGCCCGCCTTAACTTGTTGCGACTGACCCGGGTGGCGCTAATGTCCGACTCCACGTCCGGTGACTCGCGGCTCCAATTGGAAGCGCTGCCTCCATTCATTTAAGTAAAGTCTATAGTTCCCTGTGTGCTCTGGGAAGTCGTCTCCAGCATGCCACTGTGGGCGGGACGGGGCCCCTAGCATGTTAGGAACGTCTCCACCGACTCTGTGGCCTGTGCGGATTCTCCCAAGTAGGCTAATGCAACCTCTACATTGCTGACGCTGAACTTTTTTTCCTTCTTCTTCTTCCTCCCCGCATACCTCCATCCCTCTCTCTCCGTCCCTTCATCCCCCGCTCGGCTTAGAGTTTGTGTAAGAAGGGGGGCATAGCGCCGCCTCTCCCCGGGACCCCCAGGGAGAGCCGTCCGCGCCGCGCTCCGGTCCGAGAGCTTGTTTGGATATCAAACATCAAGAAGCAACCTCCGCGGGGTTAATCCAAACAGCTGCACTTCCTGTCGTCTGCCCCGCCGCCTCGGGAGCGGGGAGAGAAAGGAAAAGAAACGTGAACTCTTGAACATTCGGCCCAGTTTCCTTGACAAGTACAACATTATCTGGAGGGGGCTCTGCTGTCGTGAAACTATTTCTAAGCCAGAGACGCGAGGGGAGCTAAAGGTTTGGAGAAGTCTGAGCAAGTCGCTGCATGTAGAGCTGCTCCCCCTCTCTCCCCATTACAAATATCCAGTTTTTCCACATCCAGAAGACCGGCCTGGGGTCCTGTGGAAGAAGGGAACACAGGATTTCCCAGGCATAGATTTATTTGTTTCAGGCGACGCCACAAATAGATTTCCCCAGCTGATATCCTATCGGCTCCTCCTGTGCTGCATGCGGAACATTTTTCCAGGAGCTGACTTCCGCCTCTCGCACGCTCGCCTCCCTCCCTCCACCAACACAAATAACCTGCCAACCTGCGGGAGAGTCAGAAACGCTGATCCCTTCCCACATGTTGCATCGCGCACCTTGCCAATCTATTTCTGTCGTCGCACAGTTTTGCAGTGGGTGGCGGAGGAAGAGACAGTTGGGCTGTGAAAGCGTACTGCAGCGTGGATGTGGAACACACACACACACACACAGACACACACACACACACACACACACACACACGTACAGTCCTACACTATCTTCTAATTCCAGAGCAAGAGCAGCCAGGGCACGGAATCCAGCAGAAACGTTAGAAAACATGCAGGAAGGAAAGCGTTGTTATCCCGGCTGGGCGGGGCCGCCGCCGCTTCCTCCGGGCTTGCATGCTCCCTAGATAGCCCGTCAGGAAACAGCAGACAGGATGAGACGCATCCTGACACCCTGGCTGCCCACAACTAGCCAGGGCGAAGGCTCTGCCCAGACTATTCTGCTCCTCAAAGTGTTTTTGATCCGCTGACCTTGGTCACTTTAACATCTGGGACTGAAGTCTGGCTGTTGTTCCTCCCACAGCTCGCCTGGTTGCACACTTTGGCTCTGGTCACTTGGAACATAAGAGCATATAATGGAGTTTCCTCACGCTTGCACTTTGAACACTTGTGTGTGTATATATAAATGAAGTGTAAATATAGTTTTGCTGTGGTGTCATTTAAGAGAATCTGAGCCCATTTTTAAACTTTCGATGTGAAGCTTTAACTCAGTTGCAGTTGTTATTCTCGTCATTCCTTATTTCTCACTTCCACTTTAAACCCTCTGCTTTTCTAATCATGTGTCCTAACCTCCTTTTACCAAAGCTTCCTCCTTTTCTGTCCTCTTTCTTGTTTTCCGTATCTCTTTTTGAAGGAAGCTGTTAATTGTGCCCCTTCAAAGTAAAGGTCTATCACATCTGATGCTGGAGGGCATTTTCCACTCCTGTGATTTAGCCTTTGCCTCAATGTGGACACAAATAACATCCATCGCCTGCTCTCTGTCTTTGCTCAGGTTCCGATGATCCTGGTGGGGAACAAGTGCGACTTGGAGGATGAGCGTGTGGTGGGAAAGGAGCAGGGCCAGAACCTGGCCAGACAGTGGAACCACTGTGCCTTTTTAGAGTCCTCTGCTAAGTCAAAGATCAACGTCCTTGATGTGAGTTTCCCAGTGTACACAAACCAAAGCACCGGGGACCTGCCCCTTCTGTAAACACTCAGTCACCAACAGACTCGGCCACAATGCTGCGTGACGGCCCGACCGGTACTGAATGACTGACCTAGATGCATTATTGTCCTTAGGTTGATGCAGATTAGCTGTTTATTCACATGACGTCAGCTGGCTGTACCTGCTGCTCAGGGCCACGCCCACCTCAGCACTATTGTGTCTAAATGGTGATGTGTTTTGTTGTCCCGTCTCCGTTCTGTCTCTTCTCTTTAGATCTTCTATGACCTGGTCAGACAGATAAATAGGAAAACGCCAGTGGAAAAGAAGAAGGCGAAAAAGAAATCCACCTGTGTCCTGCTTTAAAGCCCCGCCCTCCCCCCCTCCAGGCCCTGCAGCAGCTCTGAGCCAGGTACGCCTCCACGCTGTCACTTCAACTAGGATTACCTCATAGTTTTCAGCCTCCCGGGCACGCCTGAGCTCACGTGTGTGTGGTAATTGTTGTGCTACTGCTGGTCATCAACTTAAACCCCGCTGCTAAATGTCAAAAGCAAGTATCCATTGTCTCGACTTTATAATAAGCCGCAGTTAGAATGGCGTGACGGTGACAAGCGTTCCGTCGCTGCCGAGTTCCAGACGCCCCGTGAGCGTTTCTGAACAGGCAACACATCTGTGAGTCAGACACAAGGAGTGTGAAGCGCGTTGGTTGGCAGCTTTCTGTCATTGCACCGCGTCCTGCTGTTGATTGAGCGGCGGTGTGATGGGTGGTGTTTAAACGGGGACCGCGTCAAAACCGCATGTGCTGAATGACAAGAATCTAACCTCAAGCTGCCTGGAAAATCAGATTTGCTGCTTCTTCTTCTTCTTCTCTTTTTGCCGTTGTTCATCTGGATGGTGGCAATGAGGAAGCTTGAAAGGAAGTGGCAGTCTGCTCATTTCCACTGGTGTTACCAAAACAAACTCACACACGCCCACATGATCCTTTTAGTTTTGTCTTTTTGCTTTGACATCTGTACCAGGTGTGAGGTCGCCGTGTTGCTGCTCTTCCTCCAACTCTCCCCATGACAAACTCAAACCCTGTGCTCATCACGGTCTGCTCAGTGACTCAAACACCAATGTAGGTGAAAGTTCATGTCGGTTACGATCTCCTGTTAAGATTGAACTGCAGTTATCTCATTTCCTGACTGCTTTATAGAAAGTGTGAGTAAAGCAAGTTTCCACACTTGCGTAGGAAAGTTTCCTTTGAGATAACAGCGGCGTGCGTTCCCCCTCACAGTGAGATGACTCAGTGAGACCTGAAGGTTTCCAAACGCTGATGCTGGTGAAGCCTAACAGGGGGATCAATACATTCATCTATGGCGACCAGTTAGACCAGTTAGGTATGATGTAATGATGAAGTTTCCCGCTAATCGTCTTAACTGACACATGTATGATTGATCTGTGACATCCGGGTGTCTGAGCCGCCCCATTGTGTCCTTCTGCTGGATCCGTGTGGCGTCGGGTCAGTCAGCGGTCCAGGGTGGGACGAGAGCGGGGCCTCTGTCATCGAGGCCCCGAGGCCATGTCTGTCCCCCCCAGTCCCTATGCTGGCCGGCCCAGTCAACCAACACTAATGGGATTTCAGCCCCACTGTTCCTCTGCTCACAGCCCAGCAGAGAGAGAGAGAGAGAGAGAGAGAAAGAGAGGGGAAGAGAGAGAGAGTAACATCACGGGACATTTCACAACATGGACATTTTCCAGCGAGCGGCCATGAAATGTCGATCGCTTTTAGCTGCGACTGCATTTCCCCGTTAATTCCGATGGTCCTCTTTTTTAAAACGGTCGATTGTGATATTATTGGCAATGATCGTCAAAGTGCCGTTCATTGATTTGACGGGATATCTGATTTAATTTCACCGTCCGGTGTAGCTGAGCAGGAGAAGCAGCGGGGTCGACTCGCCTCCGTCCTCTGTTTACTTTCACAGTCGCAAGCACGCGTCGCTTTACAGATTTGACCTCGACACCGCTCGCTCTCTCTTCTTCTCTTCTCTTCCTTTACTTTCCACCACCACTTGCATAAGCTCACTAACAGAGGAAGTGAATGTGCCGCTTGGCGCTTTTCAGACGGAACTCTGGCTAAAACAGTTGTGCGTCCGAAACAGGCTGACTCAAAATGTTGATTCCAGCAAGGCGGTTAGGAGGATTGTCTTTAGTAAATGGAGAAGAAATTGCAAAAGTTGGATTCCCCACCCCCCCCTTTGAATGTGAAACATTTAGTGGCTTATGCAAAACATCTGTCAACCACTCTGCGGGATTGGCTACATAATGAAACCTCCACATACTGTGTAATGAAGCAGCCCTGCGACTGTTACTTGAATTTGACTAAGCTCAGTCTGAATCCATCTGGATCTTTATATTCTGCTGCACTTCTGGCCTTCAGTCTGTCAGGCAGGACTTTGGGGCGTTTTTCATGGCGTTTGGCCTCACTCCTCTCTGCTGTGAAGGGAGTAGCTGTGTGAGGACAGAGCCTCTCCCTCCTCCTCCTCACTCATTAGTACATGAAAGCGGAGCCAACACATGCAAAGAGAGATCAGATGTGTGTGTTTGTACAGCGAGACGTGTCACAGTTGATGTCTGTTCTCTCTGAGGCGGTTGTTTTCTCTTCCTGCACTCCCTCCTCTCAGATCATCATTTTAGTGCCATATTTATCAAGACAAATAGGGGTTGGCCAAAGAGATGTAATGTCACTAAATGGCCAGTAGAGGGCGGTGAGACCTTGTTTTGATCCTGCTTCTACTGCTTCTTGTTCCCACCTTTCAGAAATGCTGTAATGAAGAACTGTTGCCCCGATTGGAACGTGCCAGCATTCCAACAGCCCCCCCCCCCGCCCCCCTCTCCCCCTCCCCTCCCATCAGCCATAAACGGTGAATCAGCTGAACTGCTCCTAACAAAGACGAGGACGATCGAAGGAGACGGGAGAGCGGGACAGACAGCGAGAGAGGAAGACGCCGGTCTCTCGCCCTCCGAGGACCTCCCTCCCTCCTTCTCCTCCGTTCCAGTTTCAGTGTGAACTTTTAAAAGGACAGTCTCCATTTCTGCAACAACAAACTGATGACGACGGAAAAAAAAAAAAAACACGAAACAAAAAAAAGAAAAGCAGCCAAAACCTCCTTAAAGTTTAACAAAACGTGTCCATGAGCCACAAACCAGGCCAGAAAAAAAACAAAACAGCCCCATGTTTTCAATCGTTTTGACAGTTTAACAAAAAAAAGGAAAAAAAATGTTAAGAGTGGAAAAAAAACTTGGATTCAGTATTTCTCACCTTTTGGATATGGGTGGCATATTTGAAAGACACGGAAGTCAAACGTCCTAAGTTGTACGATTATAAATAGTCTTCAAAAATGAGCATGAAAATATGCATCTGTTATTAAGTGTAGATGTTTTTCAAGTGGAAAAGTGAGACATTTTTTTTATAGCCATACACCTCCTCCATGCCCGTCATGTCAGTGATGATAGTTCCAGGTCTATTATATGTGTTATTATTATTATTTTTATTTTTTCACCCTGATGTTCATGGACTCCTGCGAATATCTCTTTCTGATGTGACTTAATTTTATACTCGGTCACTGGGATTTCATAGCTCCCATAATATATTCTAATGCCATTTTTGCATAATAATGCTTCAGAAAAAAATGGGTCTTTTATAGAAGAAATATGGGGAAAAATAAGGATTGATTTCTATGTCTCTTGAAGCTGAAATATATTATACTAAACCAACTCTAACAATGCTTCTTGTGTTTTTCTGTCAATGATGTTCCAGCTTTTATGGATTATTAAAGTACATTTTAGTACATTTTCATTATATTGGTCAATGTATTTTTGTGAATTAAAATTTTATCCAAAGTGGAATTGACTTGAGAAGCGTGAAATTAAATGTTACATCTCAACCTTTATATAGATAGTTTGTATTCTATGTATGCTGACTAAAGACATGTCAGCTGAAAAGTATTGATTCTATACAATCAATCCTGTGTGTTCACAGATCAATACCTGCTGTGGCTTTAGGAGATGAAAGTAATTATGTCTCCTTATTGCTGCGCACCGAAAATCTCCTACTTCATTTTATGACGTTTACTATGTTTTAACTCTGACATATTGCAAAACGTGTAGAAGAGCGGGCGCCAACACGTCGCTCGCTAATGAGAGTAAAAGTTACTAAAAAGAGTAAAGGTACTTAAAAGAGTAAAGTTACCAAAAAGAGTAAAGCTACTAAAAAGAGTAAAAGTACAGAAAAGAGTAAAGTTATTAAAAAGAGAAAAAGTACAGAAATGAGTCAAGTTACCAAAAAGAGTAAAGTTACTAAACAGAGTAAAAGTACAGAAATAAGTCAAGTTACCAAAAAGAGTAAAGTTACTAAACAGAGTAAAAGTACAGAAATGAGTAGTTACTTAAAAGAGTAAAAGTACAGAAAAGAGTTGTTACCAAAAAGAGTAAAGTTACTAAACAGAGTAAAAGTACAGAAATGAGTTAAGTGACTAAAAAGAGTAAAAGTTCAGAGAGAGTAAAGTCACCAAAAAGCTTGACACACTGAAAATGTATACATAAAGAAATATGCTCATGTTGCTGAATTGTAGAGATTTTGTGACAAATGTGAGTGTTGGATATCAACATTTTGTAAATGTTCACACAAAAGATGCTTATTCAGAGGGTTTGGGTGGAAAATAAGTCATGTGGATAAATGTCACTAATAATGTTAAACATGAGTTGCTCCCGGACACTTTTACATTGTCAAAGTAGCTCTCGGAGGCAAAAAGGTTGGAGACCCCTGGTGTAGAAGGTCATGGGTGTGTTTCTCGTAGAGGCCACAGGGGGGCAGCACAGGAGCAGAAGTCGCTGCCCTGACGTCACCAGTGAGCTCTCACAGTGTAGAGCTCGCGTCTCAGCAGCACATTACATCATTTAGATTGATTGATCATCATTTACAGTGGAAGTGACGCACAGTGCGGGAAGTGAAACGCCTTCAAGTCCAGCTGCTTAAAATGAACCTTCCTTAGAAACCATGACGACCTGGATGACTGAGAACCCTTCACAGACAAACTCGGCCTTGCTTCTATCTAATCCATCGATCAAGCATTATTCAAACCCCACTATTGTTGATGAGTTAAAATCGGTGTGTAGGATGAAAGAAACCAAATCCTATAGCTTTTCGGGACAAGATGAACATTAAATAGAACAAACTAACATGAATAACTGCTTTGACCTCATAGAGCTGAAAGGGTTAAAAGTCTCGAGATGCTTACAAGGGTTTTTGTTTCATAAACAAATTATGAATGTAAGCTTTTATTTTCATGCCAGGTGGTGAATACATGATCACAGTAGGATTCCACACTTCAATTTACCTGTATGCCCAGGAGCAAAACGTGTGCGTGTGTGTGTGTGTGTGTGTGTGTGTTTGTACACAAGTACAAGTCCTAAAAGAAGCTGCATCATCTAAGCTTCCCAGATCTCCAAGGAGGATGAGTCAAAGCAGAGGAGGTTGCTAAATGTCTTCTGGTGAGAAAGAGCGGAGGAGGGATTAGTGTGTGTGTGTGCGTGCAGTGTGTGTCTGATTCACTTCTTGTGTTGTTTTTGACTCTTATCACCTACGCTGCAGCCTTGATCAAGCTTTTAATCCTGTTAGAGTTTGAGAGGCGCAGTGATACACTTTTGCATTTATTATCCCCTCTGCAATGTCTGCCGTCATCCTCCAGACTGGCAGACAGGCAGTCTGGGGCCTGTCTGTCTGTCTGTCTCTGTGTCTCCCATAGAAATGTAGAGAGACAGGTGGAACTGGAACAGATGGGAGCTGTCTGTGTGTAAGAACGTGATCCATTGGTGTGTGCAGGTATGAGAGTCAACGTGCTTTTAATTGTAATTTTACTGCATTGTTTGTAACACATTGAGCGTTGGACAGCATAGCAACCAGGCCCATTATGTAAAGTTATTACTCCAAATTACCACATAAAACCTCACATCAATGTCTGCAGGCATGTTGAGAAGGAAATTAAGCACTTTACCTTCAGTGTTGTATTAATATATTGCTTGATTGTTTCCATTTTATGCCACTTTCTACTTCCACATTCCTATATGTGCTTCTTTTTCTCCATTTGCAGAAAAAGCGTAGAATTCCTCTTGACAAGAACTCATGAAATATTGCTGTTATTAGGTCCAAACCTTGTAACTCAGTCGTGTCTGAGCTCCGGTGCGGAGGAGCCACAAAGCTTCAAAATGACCTGAAAGCATGAAAGCCTGAAAAATCCTCAGAATTGGAGATAAAAAAGATGTCGAACCTTATACAACCTTGTACTTTTCTATGTACTTTCTTCTTTCATTTGAAGCTTTTCATTATTTAGTTCTCTGCATGAATTTGGAAATGGAACATTTTCACCCACGCTGTGATAAATCTTGTGAGTTTTAGTGGAGTTTGATGATTAATACATCAACTTTACCAGATGTTACATCACCACGCCATAGTGATTCCACTTTCTTAAAGGATTTGCACTGTCTGCGCTGATAGTTTCAGACAATAGAAGAAGGCACTAATGTCCTCCCATCATCCTCCACACCCCCCTCTCTCTCTCTCACACACACACACACCCTTCCTCTGCCAGATCAATTAACAGATTAGTGGTTGTGTGCAATAGACTCAGGATATCGTCTGTGTGTCTAATGCATTTTCTGGAGAGGGAGTGAACATGAGCCTCACCGTCAAGGGAATATTGACAGTTTGGAGTGCAAGGTTACGTTTTTGCCCTCAGAGGGATCATCTGCCGCTTCCTGCCCTGATGTGTTCTCTACTTGCAATGTAGCTCAGTGAATCCTCTACTATACATTTATAGATTTTTACAGTACTAGTTTTGCCATTGGAATATTTGTCCTCCTATCCTACATTATACCTGTACACTAGAAGCTTCTTCATCCTGATTTCCAGTCTCTGATCCATTATTGGGATTGCATTTTTCTAAGCTTTGTCCTTCAGATCTGTGAGTTTTCTTCATCAAACCTTAACGCCTATAACTGAAAATAGACATCTGTGTCACTCCTTTAGGTTTACATTGTTGACAGCAGGTTCCGCCCTTATTTGCAAAGGCAGCCTCATGTGTTTGTTTGTTTACTCTGCTCCACGTATAGCAGCATACTGTTGAGGCCGCACTGTTTAGACAGCAGGGTTACTCTCTCATTTAGACGGACCGTCCAGTTTTAGTCCAGAAAAACAACAACAACAAATTAGAGGCTCTTCCATCACAGGCTTTACAATCTGTCACACTGATTGCATTGTTAATTTAGCCTGTTGTCATATAGGAGACAAACTTCATTTACCTCACTGTCTTGTTTATATGAAGACACAGTTTGGAGTATGTATACACCCAGTAACACAAAACCATAGGTCCTTAACTACCATGACAGTCTTTCATCAGTCCTTAACTTGTGTAACCTGTATGCCAATGTCTAACATGTGTGATTGACACACCCGTGAACAAGCTTGTGAGCAAGTGGCAGCTCAAATCATTTGTCAAAGA
Source organism: Genypterus blacodes (assembly GCF_046128005.1). Taxonomy (NCBI): domain Eukaryota; kingdom Metazoa; phylum Chordata; class Actinopteri; order Ophidiiformes; family Ophidiidae; genus Genypterus; species Genypterus blacodes. The sequence continues at coordinate 3,407,815 of NW_027466831.1, forward strand.
GCAGGCCACACAGACACTGAACCTAATACAGCTTGTTGCCACTCAGTGTGCACAACTGTGGCTCAGTAAGGAAGGGCCTAAACTCTCTTTTAAATGAGACACCTGGCTGTGTTCCACATCACTTTGTCCAGGAGACGAAGCTCTCTCCAATATGGCTTCCTGAAACATTGCCTGCTGAGTTTGTGTCGACAAGAGGGCATTGAAAGAAATCAATAATTATGTCTTTAAGTACCAAAGTAGCAGCGGTTCTCATGGGACCTTGGCCTGTCTGGCTTTTGCCTGTTAGATGCAGTCGATTGTTCTCCGCCGTCATGCACCTCTGCAGCACCGTCAGGCTGCATACTGACTGAAAACGTCTCTTATCATCTCAGCATGGAACCATCATGATGTCAGTCTGTCACAGTAATCAGGAGGAATACAATTACATTCATCATCATTCATCAATTCTGCCAGAGTCACGAGTGTTCCGTCAACAATTGTCTTCCATAGAAACACATCTGGTGTCTCCTAACAGCATCTCACTGAGCTCCGTCTCGTCCATGCTGCATGATTTAATGCATCGATTTTCCCTCTTCATCCATATTTGCAACCCGATCCTCTCGCTCTTCTCTTCCAGCTGTCATCTCCCTTTATTTTCTCCTCTCCCTCTCTTTTCTGCATCCCCTCAATTCCTGTAACACAATCGATTGCGTCTATCTTCTTTCGCTTTATATGCAGATCCTTTTTTTTATTGCACGTAAATTAGAAATGGACGTTTTTCAAACCAGTAGCTCGGCACTTCTTCACCTCTGGCTCTCTGTAAATGTCAATGGTTCATAGTCTCTCTGTCTGCCACGGCTTATATCATGATTACCTCATTCTCTCCACAAGTCACCAGCTCCCCTGTCTATTAGAGGCCATAGTGTGTGTGCGCGTGTGTGTGTGGACATTAGAAAGGAGAAGGCTGGAATGAGGTTAGTAATGTTTTCTATCAATTTCCTTCAAGGCCTGATCTCAGCTCGTCCTCTTTACTAATCTAACCTCGTCCTTGCTCCCTGTGATAGAGTGAGGGGTCATTGAACTGCTCAGTAATTCATCGTGGAGGTAGTAGGTGTGTGTGTGTGTGTGAGGGGGTGTGTGTGTAGGGGTGTGTGAGTGGGCTTAATGTGCTGTGAGACCCTGTCATTCAGGGTACGAGACCACAACATTGACTCAAGGATCAAATCGGTAGCTGTCCTTTGTTCATGCATGTTATCCAAGAAACCACCATAACAAAATATAACAAAATAGGTTCTTATTCACTTTCAACTGTGAATATCTTTTGACTGATTATATGTAATGTGTATTTTTAAGAGTATTGGTGAGCTAAATGAAATCTCTATGGACTAGGATAGATAGATAGATAGATAGATAGATAGATAGATAGATAGATAGATAGATAGATAGATAGATAGATAGATAGATAGATAGATAGATAGATAGATAGATAGATAGAAAACAGTCTAATATACTGTACCTACATGCAGTTAACATTACAGGAAAATGGTGGACGGTGGCTCATGCATGATGAACCTCCCTCCCTTCCTCCCTCTCTCCCTCTCTCCCTCTCTCCCTCTCTCCTTCCCGTTGTCCCCCTGTTCCCCTGAGCTGGAGTCAGGGCTGCAGGGCAGAGCAGCATTGATTTAAACTCCCTCACAGAGCAGCAGAGGGGCGCTCGTGCTGTCACGTCGCTTCATAATGGAGAGATGCTGGTGCCCGCACGCCAAACACACACACACACACACACGCACACCTCCTCTCCGCTGATGAAACCCTATCCGGCTCTCCCTCCCGAGTGTGAAGACCAATTCCAGCATGCAGTCACGTTTGTGTGTGTGTATGTGTGTGTGTGTGAAGGGGGGGACAATGGAAAATGGAAAAACCAAGGTGGGGGTTGGGGGGGAGAGGATGGGGGGGCGGCTTTCCGCAACAAGGGAAATGTGGCTTGGAGCACGAAACCAGAGCCACTGGAGAAGGCTGAGTCCTGCTCTCATGTTCTGCTGACTTGCAGGTTTGTGGCTGTGGTGAATCTCTTCCCTGGGTTGTGGAGTCGTTCCTGGGCTGCTTTGTATTCTGCTGCAGCTAAAAGCAACGCAAAATATAACTCCAAGGAAGGAAATAAGGAAGGATGGATGGATGGATGTTTTTTCATGTAATTCCTCTATTCTACCCCAGTAATGGAATTTATTGCTTGGGTAAAAAGGTTTATTGTGTCCTCCTGACTGCACAGGCGAGATCAATCAGCCCCCAGAAAACCATTTTAAAGGAATAATCACCTGGGATTCCTCATTTAGCTATGCTGTCGAGTCGTCTGACAGAAACACACACACACACACACACACACACACACACACACACACACACACACACACACACACACACACACACACACATAGTATCTGACATACACAGGACAGGAAAAGTGATTAATTATGTTTGTTTTCAGTGGAGAGGATGAACGTTGCTCTCAAAAGTGGATTAATAAAAGCATTTCTATCTTTAATTTAATGAAAAGCAGTTCAGGCAGCTGGACTCCATAATCAATGATGATGCCAATGGAACATAAGGAGTTAAAAAACAAAAACAAAGCGTTCTTCTTCTTCATAATACAATTGACTGCGGAAATTCTCAGTCAATAGCTCAATCTGCCCTCTCCATTGTTGTGGCTCGTGTATTTGCTGTGATTTAGAGAGAGGAGAGGCAGAGGGCTTGGCCAACTGGCGTCTCATCACAAAGCTCCTTCTTCTCATCACCATTCCTTCACATGCACACACACACACCTCCAGGGACACACACACACGTGGATCAGAGAGAGAGGAGTTGTGTCCTTGTCCCCGTGCGGTTCTTGTAAATATCACACAGATGAACAGCCAGATCACAGAGATGATACAGACACATGTGAGTACTGTATTGCATCATGTGCATCAAAGTGTATGCTGTACGTGACATCATACAGTGTGCATGGTGCGTTCAGGTGACCTGGCTGCTCCCCGGGCTGTATGGAATGTCAGTGTGAGCCTACAGGGCTGATCCAGTTAGTCTTTCTCCTCCTATAATATCTTTATCAAGCGCGTGTGCTATATGTGCTCTAATGCTTTCATACATTCTAACACAAACACACACACACACACACACGGGCGAATGCCAATTGTAATTTGCTGGAAATTTCCTAGCAGGAAATTTAAGTGTGACTTCTAATACTGACTCTTTATTTGGAGTGTGTGTTTTTATGTGTATGTGTGCTTCTGCTGAGGACGCTCCAATAAGTTTCGAACTGCGTCACCTGGTTAGATCATCAGCTCACTCTATCACGCCTCTGGGACAATCACCACCGCCACCAACAGAGTTCAGAGTGGCTTCTTACGTCACGCCGCAATGAATCATCTCCTGTTACAAACATAAAAACAAAATGACCGTCTTGTGTTGGTATTTGCTCATTAAAACACAAACTGTAAGTGAACTTGAAAGAGTTGGGATGGAAACAAAGAGGAACACAAACCGCTCGTCAGTTTCCCAGAGCCTCAGGGTTTGAGTTTACGGTCTGAGTTTCCGGCGTGCCTGGTAAATAAACACCAAACAGACACATCGCTCGGCTTTACGGCACCAAAGGGGATATTTCAGCGTGCATGTGCATTTTTAAGTGTGTGTTTTGGGACTTTGGATATGATTTTGTGAATGTTAAGGGTTCTGGGTCTGTGCCTGTGTGTGTGCGTGGTTAATGGAGTTTTCAGTTCCTGCATTCTAATGAAGCGTCATTTCACAGACAAGCACCAAAAGACACTTGGTGTTTACATTGACTTTCCAAAGGATGTGTCGTTTTTAACACCTCACTGCACTGCAAAACAGTGTGCAAAATAGTGAGACGTACTGCAAAATAGTCTTATTCACAAGATCCTGCGAAATTAGTCTTGACTTTCAGAATAACAATTAGAATAATAATTAAAATAACTTTTCTTTTCACGTTGTCATCTGATCGTCATCTGAACCATAGCTGATTATGTCATTCCCACTTGAATTGACAAATTTCACCTTATTTGGTAAGAGTTTTGCATCAAAAATGTATTTGTTGCCCAATAAAAATACTTAAAAGATAAAAACTACAGTAAACTAAACAGGATCTAATCTAATTATTCCTATAAAATTATATATTATTCCTTTTAAATTAAGATACTGGTGTGTTAACATTTTTTATTCTTCTATTTGATTTTGATGCTATTCAGAGCAAATCATTGTTTAAAGAAGAAACGTAGATGTGTTGATCTGGAGATGACAAGTTGACACAGGGGAGCTGTCAGGGTGTGAAGTGAGGTGTGTGTGTGTGTGTGTGTGTATGTGTGTGCGTGTGCGTGCTGCAGTCATTCATGTCACAGTTAGGGCTGAATCTGTAGACGGGAGAAGGAGAGAGAGGAGGAAGAAGAGGAGGAAGAGGAGGAGGAGAGACAGATAGACGGAGGTTGGGGGATGGGGACCCTGTCACACGTCCCCTCTGCTGCCGGTGAACACTATCCATCCACCTTTAAATCTAAAAATAATGCTGAAGCTGCCGTGCGATGAAGTGGCATCAGACATTATCGATGATGAATCCATTATTAAAAAGTGCCACAAGACCTGATGAAGAGCAATGGTGCCATGATGTGAAATGATGTGCGGTACGAGGAAAGGACATATGTGCGTCTAACAGCTTTAGGTAGAGGCATAAAGATATTTATGCGTCAGGCTGTGGAGACAGATGGAGAGATGATGTGAGGCAACGAGTCCCTGATGAGCCCGACATCGTGACGCTCCGTCTGCAGAACACAAACCGAACAGAGTTTCACGAGGCCCCCGAGGAGCCGCTGCTTAATAAAAACACCACAATCTGTAACAGTGAACAGCCCCTGAGGAGACACACAAACACACACACCCATCCACACACACACACACACACACACACAGCTGGGAGCATCTTGGGCCAGCTGTTCAGGTGAGGCTAATATGAGTTCCTCAACAGTTTTGGTGCTGTGGACGAATCACAGTCAATTATCAATATAATTAAATGAATTCCCTGCTGAAATGTTTAATAAAGCTTAAAACTGCATTTGCATCTTTCTACAAATGCATCACGTTCAGGTCAGCTACCCGCCAGACTAAATCCTGCTCTGTCGGGGCGATACTACCTGCTCAGAGGCATTACAGTGGTAATCAGGCAAGAGAGAGGTGGAGCGTTGCGTTCACTCCCCCAGCGTTTTTTGGTCGTTGGTATACAAATTTGAAACGACATCTTTCTCATCTCGAGCCTGCTTTTGCAACCTGGAGGCTTCTGCTGCTCTACCTGCATGGGAGTCTGTGTTAGGTGACCTCTTACCAAAATATGGCTGTGAGTTCACTTAAATTCAGTAGAATCGCTGCAAGGAGATAAAATGAACGTGTGCGAATAATTGGTGTCAAGTTTAATTAATCATGGTGAACTTGAACGCGACCTTTCCAACCATAGACCTGCAAAGTGCCTCAGTGGAATTGAACTTAAATTGCCTTTTGCACCACAGGAACTTTCTTAAAGGTCTCTACAGAAACTTAAAAAGGGGACATCCAGCGCTCAGTGGGTCACTGGGCAGATAACAGCAGTAACTCCAAAGGTCAAAGGTAGAGAGATCCACCAGTCTGGGACTCCCACAGCTGCTTGTTTCATCCACCCAGGCTGCAGGGACACACAGAGGGAAGCTGTGACACAGGGAAGAAGGCGACACACAGAGATTGTAGCCTAATGGGGTTAGTGTGCCTTTGTGCACTATGAGGATACATAACAGCAGCTTTCAGCCTGCAGCGTCATCCGGCCCAACTCGGCCTCCATACATGCATTGACAGAGTGCCCCTTGCATATTCATGCGCCGAGGGAAAAGGATTCTGCTGCTCAGAGGTTCTAGTAAAAGTCAGCCGTTAAATCTTTTATGGTTTCAAGGAAGGAATGGTGAAGAGCTGAAGAACGGGCAACACCAAGGGCGCCTATTTTTCCTGAGCCAAAGCACAAACGATGGAAATATCTCCCCCACCACCCACCGCTCTTTATCTACTATATATACTGTGCTGCTACGACGATCACATTCACTGTTACCTCATAAATCTGCAAGCACATTGAACACACTAATGCCCCCAAATCATACAGATTCAGATCATCTGTCTTTACATTTTCTGTCATATCCTTTATTATAATAATCTGGGTAAAAAGTTCATTATTAAAGCAGTTGGATCTAAATCTGAATCTAAATCTAAATACAATCACGCAATTCTCATCTTTGGTCTTATGGGTATTTAAGAATATGTTCCTGTATTGAGAAAAGACATATATGGAAGCATTTAAAACAGAAATGTGACCGCATGATGCCATATACCATACCGGCCCATCGTCACAGGACAAACTCTATTTTGAGGGTCTCAGTCTGCTGGATCGTCATCTTTCTTTAGCCAAACACCACAATGGGTTGAAGTGCCCTCTAATCGCACGCGGCCGCAAGCAGCTGCAGGGCCGAGTGCGCCGTGCTGAGCTGCTCCACGCGGGTTCAAGTTGTGATCCACTTCTTTAATTTGGGATCAATGTGGGAGAGTTAATCACAAGGCTGAGAGAGGCTAAGATCAACTGACAGCCATTCATTATCCGCCTCTCTTCCTCCTACTCTCTGTCACACACACACACACACACGCACACGCACGCGCACACACACGCACACGCACACGCACACGCAAACGCACACACGCACACACACACTTGCATGCTTGCATACATATAGAAATCTCTACATGCACCTCCTCGCACACATGCCTCTGCAAAAGCAAACTTTCATAGTCACAATGTAAATGTTTTATTCAGAGTCTCTAATTCAATTAACGTTCACTCTTTTGATTTATTCACACAAGCACATATACACACACACACACACACACACACACACAATGCCCTAGTCACCGCCTCCAGCTCATCCAGTACTGATGTCTCATCTCCTCCTCCTCCACCTCCTCTTATTTTGAATGAAATAATGCAAGGCTACTCTGCTTTTCCTCTTCCTCCTCTCCAGCTTTCCCTCCCCACTCAGACAGCAGCCGGGTGGGAGAGCTGCTCATGAAAGCCGGTGTAATCCTGCACGAGAGCCACATCTGAAATCCATGCTATTATTGCTGATGATTTCTCACTTCCTTAACGATACACTGATGCAACACAGAGGCTGATGTAGAAGCAGCTCTGACCTTTGCAGACTGTCTGCAGAGAGTCTGTGTGCTTCCCGAGTGTAACGTTACAACGGCTTTAATGGGCTCTTTTGCTATCACACAGAGACTAAAACAAGGTTACGGAAAGCTGTTACCACTATGTTCAGGCACAGATGCAAGAGTAAACTTTATATTGAAAAGCTTCTAGATGAAATATCAATGAAATTAGTACCGTCACAACAAAAGGCAACACAATTTACCAGAAATAAGTGACAAATGTTATTGACATTCACTAGTCTATATTCCATATTCAATAGAATAGACGCTAAGCTTTTCATTATGAAAATATTGATACATCTTAGAAGTGATTATAATTGGATTGCAGTGATATTTCAAGCCGATATTTTTCTAGAATCAATATAGCCTTCAAAGAACACACACACACACACACACACACACACACACACTGTAAAGTGACAGTAAATGTCACCTTGGAATGTTAATGACAAGGTGTGATGGTTTATAACTCTGAAAAACGTTCTATTATAAAAGGTTCTTAATTACACGGAATCATGATTTTGAAGTTCAGCACAGTAAATACATGTGATTATTTGCACTGCAAATAGTGATATCAGTATTGATTGGAGAAGATTCCCTGACTGATTCAAGCCCATCTATAGGGATGGATCTGTGTGTATGTGTGTGTGTGTTTGCCCTCCTCTCAGTCACTTTGTTGCACCAAATTCTCAGTCACTTGCCTCACCAGTAATCAGCTGTAATCATTGACACCTGTTGATCATTACCCACACCTGTGCCTCATTATCATCCCTCCCGCTCTTCTGTATACCAGGACCATGTGTATCGTCCAGTTACATAATCCATCCTTGCCTGCCAGCAGACTTTGATCTTTGCACATGTATGCTTCTTTTTTGAGTTTTAAACAAATCAATAATTCATATAATAGTCACTATGCACCTGCAGCCTGCTTCCACTTTTGGTTGTTTTTTCTCTCCGTGTACACTTTGTGGATTATAGTAATATTTGACACTGGGGTCAAATAAGGTCATTACTGCTCAGTCCTGATTGATCAACATGGAGCCAAACAGTGCTGTTTTTTTACATAGTTGAGAATACTCTTTTCTTCCACTTCAAGCTTTTTGAACCTTGACAGTTTGGAATATAAATGTACATATTTGACATCTTTCTCAAGGTCACATTAATAGACATGTTTAGTACATTAGCAACACCACCTAGTAGTAAATATAGCCTTATATTTTACTAATGGATGAGGAAAATTGAGCCTTGCAGGCACTCAGTCTGCAGACGACCTTGAATCATCCACATTTTATGAAACTTCAAAATGCCAAACCTATACATCGAAATATATGAGCTCAAGCTTAAGCAACTGATTTATGGCATATTCAAGCATATTTCTAGCAAACCCTTTGTCTTCCTTTCTCAATTTTTGTCATAGAAACCACCTGTAGGAATAGTCTCTAATTTGACTTCCAATGGGGAATAAGTGGAATGAATAAATGAATGATATTATTGTTGTTTTGTGTTTATATTAATTAAAGTTATTATCACAGGTGCCAATATGAGTATTACAAATGTACACGTCACTCCTTCCACTCAGCAGCACAGCCTATCTTTATTAGACTCTTTATTAGGTACTGCCACTGTGGTCGCTTTCATGCAACAACCTTGACCTATTGCTCCATACACGCAATCGACTACAACTCCCAGCAGCCCTTTCGGCAGGAACTTCGTCAGCAGCGGTGGCCAGCCGCTTCAAACAGCCCGTGTGAGCCCGTGTGTCCCCGTGCAGCCCCAGCTCGTCTCCCTACAGCCGCATATCGGCTGTAAACATGTTGGCATTCGCCCTGAAGCAGATCGCAAGGGTGAGTTTATCTCTTACTGCACTCTACTTCGGGTTCAGTAGCAAACCGCAGCTTGGTAGCTACACTCTGGGTACTGTTAGCTTCACGTTAATGTCGGTCAAAGTTGTTTTCGCTGCTGTTCCAGGTGCACCACTGTTACTCCATTAAATAACAGGAAGATAATTCAGATCAAAGTTCGCTCCTTATGTATACAATCCGCATATCGCGTTTATTTAGCTTTGTCTGTTTATATATACAGTATATACAGGCTGCTAGCTGTGTGTTAAGTAAGCCTGCTACCTGTGCAGTCCAGTGAGGAGTCATGATGCAATCGCCTCTCTTCTGTTTCATCATCATATGGGAGAAGAAACGCGTTCAAGGACCAAGTTGATGAGTTGGACAAAACAAACTCAGCCATAGTCACATACTATTGAATACGACAGAACTACTGAATACGTTTTATTCTGTATAACTTGATGGAACAATGACACATCACTGTGTCAAATTTTAAGTTTAGTCGTTATTTCGTTGTTCATCAGCAGTAAACACACACACACTGCATGGACACAGAACTCTGATAAGGCTAGTTATTATAGCTTATTACAGGAAGATAAGACTAGAGCAGCTAGCAGACGGTTAGTTATCAGATAAACAACATTTCCACACACTTATTTTTTTGGCAGCTGGACACAAACTTGATTATACAAAGTGGTAACATTGTTCCTGGCTCCACTGGTCGAAGTCCAAAACTCCTACAGCTCTACTTTGATAAACAAAGCAAGTATTAACCTGTAAATTATTTAACTTTCTGCTTGAACTTTATCATGCTTTACTGAATTTGAACTGATACATACTTTGAATATTTATTTATTTTTAAGGAGCCACTTTCCACTTGGATTTTATTTTCTTTGGAGTTTCGCTTCCTTTTTAAATAGAAAGTGATTCAGTGCAGAAAAGTATCCGTAACTAGGGGAGGATCTGAGGTCGGGGGAGATCCAGGAACACATGGATGATTCACAGCTCAGGAGCAGATAAATAAATATTGGAGCAGAAACAAGGTTATGCTGAGGTCCGTGACCGTAGCTGCTCCAGCGGAACAAAACAATGTTGTGAACTGAAGGGAATGAACTTTAGAAGCCAACTAAGGTGCCACTTATATCAATGCAAAATAACAACACAAAGCTGTATTGTAGATCCCTCTCTCACAGTCATATTGAGGGCATCGTTTGCCTCATTTCTTATCTTCAGCCAACAAATAGAAACATTTGTGGTGATGTGACTCAGCCATTATATGATGTCACTGCAAATTAAGAGAATTTAGTTGAACTTCAAGGAACGCCAAATTATGCAAATTGATAGATTATGTCATCGCTGACTGTATCTTATCCTGTCAAAGTAACTGCACTCATTGTTGCACTAATGATGTCTGTTCTAAGTCAGAAGCAATTGTGCTCCTAAAGTGCTTATGGAACGTGTTCAGGCCCAGTTATACTCCTGGCATGTTTGAGGTTTCAGTGATTCACATGATTGCATGCTTCTGTGATTGTTGATAATTGGGTCAGCGTGCATCTTAACTCAATTCCAAATTGGCTCACAAGACACACTGAAGGAATGTCAGGTCTTCACAGGGTCCAGGTCTCTTTTCCACCCCACTCTGGTGTTTCTCAGTATGGAATGATTTCCTGTGTGCCATCATTGGTTGAGATTACATTTTAAGGATAAAGTAATGATGGCCAACAGTGTGTCAGTACACTCAGGATCTTTTAAGGCCTGTAACATCCTATCTTGCCTTCAGATACAGATTTGGAAAAGAGACATAATCCTCCTGCAGCTGACAGCAAATGTATTGCGTATGACACTGTTTCCATAATAAGCATCTCGGTTATTGCTCAACATTTAGAGGCTGTCAGAGAAGTCAAAGCTCAGTTGAAGTCTGTAACCAATGGGGAGAGACGGGCTGTGCACACCCTCGGGTCACAAACCAGGAGGAGATCAAGTCTGCCAGGCTTACAGTCATAATGCTATTGACATTACTCAATTTTTTAAAATAAACAAATTGTTATTGGAATTTGGCCTCATTGAAATAACATTTTTTTTTTTAACCCTCCAAATTGACCTTTTTTACCTCTTGCATAAGGAAAAGGGAAGTGTGTCAGATCATGTGAGAGCACATGGGTCACTGCTGCTTTCAATTTCTCTTTCTCCACTCATACAATTAGAGAAGGATTTCTGATCTTTAATCTTAGACCTTTGTCCTTGGCACAGATTCAAATACTTATCACTCTGGTTCATTTCCAGGAAGTAGAAAACAATAGCTTAATAATCACTTACTGTTCCGACCCTCTGCCCCCGCACAGTTAGACAAGCCAGCCGGTGTTGCAACCAGGAGCAGATAGTGTTTTACAATTGATTCTGATTCTTCTGATTCTGTCTTATCTATCATCTACAAATCAGACGTCCCCTTCTATCATCTTTTGCTTTATAGCTAATTGCAAACCAGTTCCTTCTTACAACGATGCAAGACTAACCTGTTTTATTACTACTCAGGATATTTAAACTTTGTGGAGCCAACTTCATTTTTGCTCACATCTTCATATTTTGGTCTGCAGTCCTGGTTTGGCCGTCGCTGCACTGCAGTGAGGAATTTAAAATGGCCCGATGGCGCCTCAGCGTTTATTATGCCTGCCAAGAAAGATTGTTCCTTTGCCAGATTTATAGTCCAATAAAAGAACACATGGAATAAGCCTAATTGTATTTATTCATACGGGTGTCCTCAACCAGTGCTGAACACGGTGTTAATTGCTTTTAAACGGTGCTGTTAAATGGAGGATGATGCCGCTTGGTTGGCATTAGTGGGATGGATCTCACCATATTAGTGATGAAATGATCGGTGTGATGATAGAATCCACCTCTCAGAGATGATTCAGTATCACAATAAGACCTGAACCCCACATAGAAGTCATGCTTATCTGAGAGTGAAGCTGTGCGAGGGAAAGTGTGTGAGAACTGTCTGGACTCTGCACACTCACATGATCAGACTTTGCAGTAGCAGGAGCAGCAGAACTTGCCAGTGCAGATTAGATAAGTTGGAAGGGCAGAATTTGTTCTCTCTGCCTCCTTTGTTGCGAAATAACTACCATCACTTTTTAGAATACAGACATCAACATCAGATCACATTGGAGCATTTAGGAGCAGAATTTTTGTATATTTTGCCTCTAAAAACTTGCCCTTTGATCTGCCCATTGGTTGTTACTACAGACTGCACTCCTTTGCCAAAACCTCCTCCAGCTGCAGCACCTACTTTTTGTGTGTGCTTGTATTTTGTCTGTTAAAATGTAAAATCAACATAAATCTGTTGTTCCTCTCTGTATGCCGCCTCTCTACCTTCTCTATCCACATATTAATCTGTTCATCTTCTCCTCAGCCACTGTGCCAACGCGCCCCCGTGTACCTGTCAGTGCGTGGGCAGCACGTGGCCTCTCCTGCGGTGGAGGACGATGGTCCGTGGACGGGCAATGACAGCCTGGCTCAGGACGACCCTGAGATGTGGGACCTGCTGCAGAAAGAGAAGGACAGGCAGTGCCGGGGCTTGGAACTCATCGCATCTGAGGTAAAACGCCTTCAGAAGATCACTAGGAAGTGAAATGTTCGAACAGAATTTAAGATGAAATGGAGAGGAATAGAGGAAGACTGTGCAGAAATGTTGATTAAGTATCTTGTCTCTTCAGACAGCAAAGCGATAAGCAATTAGTTTATGGCAGTCCAGAGGTTAATGATTGTAATGATTGTTTTTACTGGACTTTGCATCCCTGCTACTTTCTATCCACTGCCACTGATATGTGTGTGTGTATGTGTGTGTGTGTGTGCAGAATTTCTGCAGTCGAGCAGCTCTGGAAGCTCAAGGCTCCTGTCTCAACAACAAATACTCAGAAGGCTACCCGGGGAAAAGGTGTGTGTGTGTGTGCGCGCCTACAAAGCCACAACCCAGCTAATTAACACTGTTGATATCCTCTGCTCTCTGTTTGTCTATGATTGTGCTTATCAGCTCCAGAACAAAGTCATTCGTCTCCTTCGTCTCTTTCTTTGTCCCATACCACCTCAGGTACTATGGCGGAGCAGAGGTCGTTGACCAAATCGAGCTGCTCTGTCAGAAGCGAGCCCTGGAGACCTTTGACCTGGACCCGGCTCTGTGGGGCGTCAACGTTCAGCCGTACTCTGGCTCGCCTGCCAACTTTGCCACCTACACCGCTGTGCTCAACCCCCACGATCGCATCATGGGCCTCGACCTGCCCGACGGTGGACAGTCAGTATCCAATGCCGCTGTGTTATTGTGTTTGTTGTTCATTGTGACTCACACCTCTTCCAGCCGGCTTCTTCTTGCCTTTTCCCACACTGGAGTACCTTTCTTCTCATCTCATTTAAACTATAAACCTAACTCTCACATAATAACTATACATCAGTCCCTCTTCAGTCTTATGTTGTTGTATACTCTACTGTATATGTTGGTCCATATTAATGTCAAAAGACTTTCATGTCATCAGTCGTGTTTAGTTCTGCATGTTCTCAGATCTGTGTGTTGCTTTGTGTCTCCCCAGTCTGACCCACGGTTACATGTCTGAGGTCAAGAGGATCTCGGCAACCTCCATCTATTTTGAGTCGATGCCCTACAAGCTGAACGTAAGTAGAGACGTGGACTCGCCCGAATCCCTCAGCCACTGGTCTCTGCTACGCACTGGTTTACATTTTAAAGCAGTGGAAAGCAGTCATCTATATGCAGGGATGTTGAGGGGCAATCAGTTGTCAAATTAGCGAGAAGCTCAAACCACACAAGTATTTTGCTGTTGTTGCTTCTTCTTCTTCTTCTTCTCTATGTGACTATGGCTGACCTCATCTGACACGACCTGGATTGTCCTAATGCAGACACTGACTTGAGACTTTACAGTCTCAGATATCTGACACTGTCTGCTGCAAAGCGTGACTTATTTCCCTCGAGGGCCCCTGCGCTCAAATTTTTGTTTCGTAGGAGAGCCGAGGGCAAGTTGAGAATAATCATTAGGCGCAGCCCAGAATACCACCTCACATCTGACTAAGCAGAGATGCTGTTTGACTGCATGTCTGAATCATCAATATTCATGACCTCTGAGCTGAACATGACCAGTGTTTGAGCAAATCCATCCTCTCTCTCCTCCCTTTCTCTCTCGCTCTCTGCCTCTCTCTCTCTCCAGCCTGCAACAGGACTCATAGACTACGACCAACTGGAGATGACGGCCAAGCTGTTCCGACCCAAGCTCATCATCGCTGGCACCAGCGCCTACGCCCGCCTCATCGACTACACCCGCATCAGGAAGGTGCGCTGACAAAAACGTCTATAAATTTAAAAACGCACCCGTCCTTTACTTTGCTACAGCAGAGTACAGCAGACTGCACATGCTCTCATTTAATGTGTGTGTTTGCTCCTGGTCTCCTTCCTCAGCTCTGTACCGACATCAAGGCCTACATGCTGTCTGACATGGCTCACATCAGCGGCCTGGTGGCAGCCAAGGCCATCCCGTCTCCTTTCCAACACTCCGACCTGGTCACCACCACCACACACAAGTCGCTCAGAGGAGCCAGGTGAGACTAGAAGACGTCACCGGCTCCTGTATGTCTGCTTGTCTGCTGATTAGAAAGACCGTCCTGTTGTAGCTACTCCCTAACCCCCTACTCTTCTTTCTTTGATATATTTCACAGGAGAGAAACTTGACGTGTAAATTCTTGTGTTCTCTCCAGGGCCGGTCTCATCTTCTTTCGCAAAGGCGTTCGCTCAGTGGACAAGAAGGGCAAGCAGATCATGTATGACCTGGAGGACAAGATCAACTTCTCCGTCTTCCCCTCCCTGCAGGGTGGACCTCACAACCACGCCATCGCCGGTGTGGCTGTGGCTCTCAAGCAGGTCAGCAAAACGATAACAAAACTTAAGTTACGCTCCATGAACGCTAGTGAAACAAACAGGATCTTTGCACTGATGCTTTTGTGCAACTCACAGTAAACTCATCAGAATAAAGCACTAAAACAACAAGAACACTGCTCAGTCCAGCTCAACACTTTGTTCTGTGTGCAGGCGCAGTCTCCCATGTTCAAGGAGTATATAGCCCAGGTCCTGAAGAACACTAAGGCCATGGCCACAGCTCTGCTCAGCAAAGACTACACACTGGTGTCAGGTAATCAAGCTTTGAATGAAATGTAGTTGTTCAATGCAAACTTGGACTTGGTGTTTGTTATACATAATCACATAATGGGACAACACAGCTCAGGTTCAGATAAGACGCATCATTACTGGGTGAGAGCTCTGAGGCGGTTGTTGGTTGAGCAGCTGGGCTCGGGCCCAAAAAACCATGTGGACTCAGCATCCGCAAGAGAAGACATAAGGGTCGGGTACAGTGCCAGCAGTGAGGCAGGCAGAGGCGGGTGCCAGTTGGGCGGCTCCAAAGAATACAAAACAGAACTGTAAATGTCCGGATGACTTATCACTTGAAGTTTTAATGGCTTTTCCCATTTGACGAATTCAGAAAGTGGAGTAAATCTGTTAAAGTTGTAAATACAGGGCAACCACCTTCTTCCATTTCTTGTCACATCATTGGCCAACAAACCTGATAATCAGAGTGCAGATCAAAGGCTTAGAGGTGAAGTTTATATATAAATGTGGACTTTTCACATGAATGATGAATATTGCAGGCGGGACAGACAACCACTTGGTCCTGGTGGACCTGCGGCCTAAGGGCCTAGATGGAGCTCGGGCCGAGCGGGTGCTGGAACTGGTGTCAATCACGGCCAACAAGAACACCTGCCCGGGGGACAAGAGCGCCCTGACTCCTGGTGGCCTCAGGCTGGGTATGGAACAGCATCACATCATACTGCATTTACACACACACACTAATACACCAGCTCCTCCAAAAACAAGTGAGTGGAAGAAATGATGTCCTCGCTCTTTTCTGTCCCAGGTGCTCCGGCTCTGACCTCCAGACAGTTTAAAGAAGCTGATTTTCTGCAAGTTGTTGAGTTCATGGACGAGGGCTTCCACATTGCCTTTGACGTGAAGAAAAAGACAGGTACAGTTCAACCAAAGCGCCTATAGTTTGGCTAGTGTGCCTCATTATTTCTTCATCACCTCTGCCAATAAGGTTACGTTTTCACCCGTCGGTTTGGCTGAACCTGTCCTCCTCTCTCGTCCGCTGTAGGGAAGCTCCAGGACTTCAAGGACTTCCTGCTCCAAGACCCCGAGACCGTCGCTCGCATCGCCAACCTGCGCAAACGCGTGGAGGCCTTTGCCAGGCCCTTCCCCATGCCAGGCTTCCTCGACCGCTAGGTCAGGCGACAGCTGGATGGCAGATGTGTGTATGTGTGTGAGTCTGTTGATGTGTGCGTAGGGCGAGAGAGAAGTCATGGTAGTGATGGTTAAGGATAATGATTGGTGGTAATTTTTTCACGCAGTCTTATTTCCCTTTATATATCCGGTCAGATCGGGGAAACCACTTTGCTTCTTTTAATAGATTTTCTCAGCGATCTGTAAACCGATCCTGCTCAACACACAGCCTCTCTGTTGAGGCGGAGAAAACAACACAATTGAATGATTTTGTTTCATACAGCAGAACCTATTTTTTACCCTAATGTATAAAGAGTGTTTTCCACATTGTTGTCTTTGCACCTCTTTTCTCTTAAACGTGCGCGTGGAGATAAAGATGTAAAGTCATTCGTCCAATCACAAAGGTACTTACAATGTGACGTCCAGCTGTCGGTCTGTGACTTAATAACATTATGACAAACACTGAAGAGTCTTAATGTAGATGTTTACATGCACAACCAGATACAGTATGTAAGCAGCTACATGAGGTGTGTGTCGGGAATAAAATCATATGGCGCATCCGAAATCGGTCAACATCTCTCGGCAGGAAAATCATCTTTAATTGCGTCAAAGCATTTTCCTGTTATTTCCTCACTTTTATTTGAATTCCTATTAATCAATGTTTTTCTTTCTTCTGGCCCGGATGTAACCACGTCACACGTATCAGATTTTGTTAACGGACCTCTATTTTGTTATGATAAATAACTAATTGTATTAATGAAGAGAAATGTCATCCTGGAATATTTTATGCTATACGTTAAATGGTTTAGAAAGAGTCTATACTTTTCTATGAATAGTGTTATTTAAAAAAGAATTAACTGTGAAATCGACATCCCTTCAGGTTACTTCACTTCAGTGTAGTACAATCAGTTTATCAGTCGGACAATAATTCACCTTTTTGGCTCAAATGGAACCATAAAGCAGCTTGACTGAAGACTTTTCCGTTGTTTTTGTTGATTATCCGGTTCACAAATTGACAATATTCACTGTACTAGTGAGGATGATCCATGTGTGAGCTGACTCCAGAGAACAATGGAGGAGTTTCTAACCCAAACAAAACCCCAAGAACACACACCAGCTGCTTTACAGCGAAGGCATCTACCGCTCAGTATTTTATCCCAGTCATTATCAAGCTTTGTGTTACCATCTCTGATACTTGGACACACTTCAGCATTTACTTTCTTTCACAGAACATTTGTATGAGATAAAAACCTGAATACTAATAAAAATAATCAACCATTGTCACAACTTTGCTGCATTTTTTTCTGGTTGCTATCAAAACTGATACACATTTGTGGATTGAGCGTTATTGATATAAAGTGTGGGGGGGAGATGTAATTGGGAGTCCTCATAAATCATACTGTAATACACAACATCAGTAATTAATTGGATGTGTATGTTCAGTCAGGCTAATCTAAATGTGTGTGTGCATGCGTGGGTGTGTGTACAGTTTACAATAATGTGCCTGTATCACTTGAATGCTCGTCACAATTAAACATGGAGGAACATGAAGTGATGTAAATAAGAGGAGCTGCTTGTCTCAGTGTAACAACATCACGAGTCGTGTTTAAATATCTGAGCCTCACTAATGCTGTAATGAGCCCATAATGAAACATGAGTGTTCCTGATGGGGTAATAGGCTTCACTGTGCCCGTGTGTGTGTGTGAGCAGAGATGGAGAGAATTTGAGAGAAAGTGGTGTACAAGCTGGAGGGGAGTAAGGGATTATGTGTGTGTGTGTGTGTATCATCAATTTGCGTATAGGAGTTCAGACTGCCTCTACACCAGTGCAGCACCCTGTGGAGAGGAGACTCGGCTAAATACTAGGCTCATTTATTCACAGTTTAAAGGGTTTTAAAGGAGACTGGACTGGCTGGGATGTTGGTGTTGTGAGTGTGTGTGGGGGGGAAGTTGAAGGGCGTCACAGCTAATCTTGTGTGTTTGCTGCCGCTCAGACTGGTTGGCGAGTCATTTTTTCCACAACTGTGACTGACAGGAGGAAATGAGCTCCTGTTTAATGATGATGACATGGTCTCTCCAAGCAGATGCTGCATGCTGTGACTATGGAATGATCACCGTGACGCTGTGAAGGGCAACGCCGCCTAATGATGAGCGGTCAGGATTGGAAGCTGAGGCGGCGTCATGCTGGCTGTGTTGATGAAGGGCAGAAATAGCATCAATACAGAAACAGAAACATAGCAGAGGCAATTTTATCTCACAGTGTTACTTTACTTGACCTGGTTGTGATTCCAAACACAGACAATCAGTCAAAGTCCTATAGATCTATAACAGAGTCTTATTTACTTCAAACAACTGTAAAAGCCTTGTGAATATTTATCTGAACAGTTTTTTTAAAAAAGCGTTCTTTTTTCTTGGTTCTAGTTCACTTGCTGCCTCAATCTGCCTTGTTTCAAAATACTGACAGCCAAAGAAAAGGCGCCGTTCAGGTTGATCTGTACTGGAAGATTATAAAGAGAATAACATTTAGCACTAATAAATGTTTGTAGTTTGCATTTTTATTGACCTGACAGCAACAAATTACATCAACGATCATCAACACACACACACACACACACACACACACACACACACACACACACACACACACACACACACACACACACACACACACACAGCACCAGGATCAAACCATCCATGTTTTTGATTTGACCTCCCAAGTGGATGACATGTGCCGGGGCACAGCAGGGGGGCCCCAGAGCTCCCAGCCCCTGAAACAACAGCAGCGGTGCGTCCGTACCAGCCTGTGGTAGAGTTGCCATCAAACCGCATCTGTGGAAATACACACCGAGTTCCACAGATTCACTGAAGAACTCGAGCAGGAGAAAGATCAAAGCGCGGAAACATTCCTGCATGTTAAGTTCACCTGTCAGGGCACAAACACATCAATCTGGGCCTCGCTGGTCTGCAGGGAGCGTCGTGCTGCAGTCTGGCAAACATCTCTGGCTGCTGCAGTATTCAACACAAGCTGGTATCAAACTTTGAATTCAAGTCACAATTTTACAGTCGTGACTCTTATCCCGTCCGTGCAGAACAGAGCTGCAACCCGGATCATGAATGGATCTAAGTTGAGCCCCGAGCCTTCTCGCGCCATCGTGGCCGAGTGATATTAATGTCACATTCTTTCATATTTGGCAGCTCCATTTTGGGAGCATGAGCAGGATAAGGCAGTTAGACAGCTGTGTGTATATGTGAGAGCAGCCAGATGTTGCCCCAAGATTTGAGCTTGAGTGAAGTTTGAGCTCTGCCAGATTCGTCTTTGCTTTGCGGCTTCAGCGTGCAGTCTTTCATTTCCAAAAGAAGCCGTGTTTACGTGCTACTACAAATGACCTGTGGTTTGCCAGCTTTAGCCTTTCGTGTGTGTGTGGGTGTGTGTGTGTGGGTGTGTGTGTGTGTTAGGCTCTCATGTTTCTTGTGAGAACTTCTCGCAGGAACCCGGACCGATCGACCATTCTGGACTTTAAGCTGCTGACGATAGGAAAAGTGAAATGTGAGCACATTCCTGAGGGTCAAGGTAAAGCTGCTGGACGACACAGCTGAGGCTCCACTGAAAGATGAGTGCTGAGGAGGAAATGAGTCTGGGAACCAGCCGGCTCACACACATACACACACACGCACATATTCAATTATCAAGTGAAATTACTTGTGATGACTGATTATGAACCCATTAGTGTTGAATTATTGATACCTCAGCGTGTATGTTTCATATTAATATTGTAGCTTGCAGGTGTTGTTGCTCTCAGTTCTTTATTCTCTGTGTTCTTTAAGTACAAGCATGCAGGATATTTTCAAATCTTACAGATAGTTGCAAAGTTACAAGGAAACGAAACTTACAAATATAAATGTAGTGGAGTAAAAACCACATGTCCCCGGTGAGATGCAGCAGATTGACATTGAAAACGGAACAAAAGAAATCAATTCTTGGGTAAAAGTACCTGATAAAAGTACTGCACTTAAATGTGTTTAATTTCTTTCCACTGTTACCGTCTTTAGGCGTCTTACGTTGTACAACTGTGCCGTGAGCAGACATGTGTGTGCCCCAGATTTGCGTGCCAGTGTTGTCTGGCTGTGAGAGAGCAACAGCTGACTAGCTGAGACTTAGAGAGGGAGGAGGAGAGGAGGGGGGATGGAGGAAGAGGAGGGGGAGTTGGTGGTGGTCTTTGGTCAGCTTCTCAGCGTCCACTGTTGGGCTCCCAAGGGAAACTGAGCCAGATCAGCTCCACTACTCTTGCAGCTGTTGTCTGTCTCTGCCACACACACGCATGCGTGCACACATGCACACATGAACACATGGACACATGGACACACACACACACACACACACACACACACACACACACACACACACACACACACACACACACTACCAGATCAGAGAGAGAGAGAAAGAGAGAGAGAGAGTCCATCTCTAAATGAATCCGGTGTCTTTTAATCTAGACATGCTCACTGACCTGTACACAATGTTACATAAACTTGATGTTTTCCTGCACTGACAGAACACGTAACAAAACACACGTGGGGGAAACATTTTTAGGTTTAGTATATAGAATACATCAGAAGCTCTGTGTGGACAGTAAATAAGACTGTGAGAAGAAACGCTGATTATAAGAGATGAACATGTAACGTTTACTCTGCATCGAACACAAAAGAAACAAAAAAGAATGAGATGTTGCAAAGTCATGGTTTTCTGTGAGTGATGCTCAGTGTTTGATGATGAACCCTTTGAAAGTGCAAAGGCACAGGAAGATGAAGTGATGCTGCTCAGAGTGACTGTGGCTAACAGAGTGCATGCTCTCTTTGTTTATTTATTAAAGACTCTGATGGATTTGTGGCTCAGATTTAGAATCACTTTAGCCCAGAGTTGATGTGCAGGCGGCCACTTGTTATCATTGACCTGGATGAGCCCGTTTGTCAACCAGCAGCACTTTACTGTAGTGAGAGAGAGGAAGAGGAGAGGAAGGGGAGAGGAAGAGGAAGAGCAGTGGAGGAACAGAGAAAGATCAGAAGAAGAGGAGGGAGGAGG
Organism: Genypterus blacodes; assembly: GCF_046128005.1. NCBI lineage: Eukaryota > Metazoa > Chordata > Actinopteri > Ophidiiformes > Ophidiidae > Genypterus > Genypterus blacodes. The sequence continues at coordinate 3,429,313 of NW_027466831.1, forward strand.
AGAGGAGGAGAAAGAGCAGAGGAGGAGCTTTTGCTTTGGGGCTTTTCTGTCAGATTCTACATCTACAAGTAAAAACGCATGAAGATAAAAGATAAAAGTTTGTTTAGCTGAAGTGGTCTAATCAAATGAATATAAACATAATTTGCCATTATGAGATAATTAGATAAGATAAAAGTTTATTATCCCCAGGGAATTGACTCATCATCTGGATACTGAGATGTGTAGTTCACAGTTGTGTGTGATTTGTTGTCATATTGGATTCATGATGTCATGTTGGATTCATGATGTCATGTTTTCTTTTATTCTGCTGGAAAGTTTCATGGTCACACCAGGACACCTGAAGGTGGGTGTCATTATAGTTTACTGTGTACTCACAAAACTACAGTCAGGACACAGAATGACATCGTGTTCAGAAAACATATTTAATTTACAAAGAGTTTTACAGTGCACATGACACAGAATCACTATTTGAGGTTCTCAGAACCTCCGATGATAACAACAGTAACAATGTTGTAAAACACACTTACAGAGCTGTAAATAAGGAATGAAATGGTACATTTACATATGTGTCCTCTCAGGCACAAACCGTCTGTGTGTGTGTGTTTGGCCTCCTGATCTGTGAATGTATTGACCTGAATACTGAGACACCATATGGATTGACTGAGCAAGATGCTGGAAAGACCTGAGGCCTAATCCCTGCTGGCTGAGTGGACGGACTGAAATGAAATGAAAGTTGAAATCCGATCCGATTGTCTTTGCGTAACAGTGGTCCTCTAAAAGTGTTGTCCATCGTCCTGAGGGAACCTGTGAGGGGAGCTGGTTTGTTCTCGACTCGTCAACAAAAAGCGACATGGTTCATTATGATACAGGATAAGATGTTTGTGTGTGTGTGTGTTTACACGTTGCTGTAGAATATTACTGTGAAATGTTTATGTAAGAATCATGCAAAATGAGCTGTTTCATGTTTATTATTGCTGCAGTGTGATGCTGATGAAGCTCTGTACATTTAGTCCTTCCTCCTCCTCTTCCTCCACCCTCAGCGTCTCACTCACAGCCCTGTAATCTATTCACAAGTGTATAAATCAGCGTAATAGTTCAAAGCTTTGACACCGACTGAACCCATTGTGACATTTTGGAGCCTGTGGCGTGTAAACTTTATATAAAGATGGTGTGAGTGCCAGATTGGCAGCCGGAGCTCTGCCTGTACTATCTTTACTCTCCTCTGTCTCCAGGGGGACGGACATTTGTCTCAACATGTGCTACCTCGAACATGCCAACCCCGAAAAACATGGCAGTGTCTTTTTTCCTGTAATTCATTCATTCCCTGAGCGAGATGAATGAAAGGTTCAGGTAAAATGTGAGTTTTTCAAGGCTTTCAGTGGCCAGTGAACATATCTGGGCCGTCATGGAAACAACAGGGAGCTTAAGATGCGTTCAGTGGCAGTGCGTTTAGTAACAGCTGTTTGTAACATCGCTTAGAAACTCTGTGTCCATGCAAACCAACAGTTGGGGTTCTATTCATAGAGACCTAAACGAGTGTGATGCACCAGAGCAAAACCTGGCAACCCAAAGCTTGTCAACCCATGTGTGGGTCTTATTAGAAAGTGAAGCCGACGACACGTGTCAGGATGGAAGTGAAAGTAACCCAGAGAGATTTCAAAGTACCATCAGATATGAAATCATTTGTGAACACATTGAGAGAAATGTCAACGATACAAAACTTAGAAAAAAACACAACCGGCCCCTCTTTCTCTTGCGTTCTTTGTCATTTTCTTCACACACACACATACACACACACACACACACAAACACACAAACGCGCGCGCACACAGAGGTTTAGGTTTTGAAGATTGTCAGACAAGCCGCCCTGATAATCTGTCAGTCGGAGGACGACGCGTTGGGTCGTGAGTTCATCATGTAATTTTTTGGGAGATCCTGTTGATCCCGTCTCTCACCCGTCTCACCCACCAGCAGTCGCTCTCTCCTGCGTGGCCATCAGACCCACACAGCTGTGTTATAGTCAAACAGAGGCTGCATTTTCTCCACCGCGCTCTCCGGCTGTCTCCTGTCCAAACAAATCCCTGGAAATGGCGGCACGTGCTGCTGGTGGAGCTGCGAGAAGCGAAGTTGGTGATTCCTCTCCGCTTCAACCCCCTGAGGACACGGCCTGCCTTTGCCCTGATGTCCGCCCGCCCAGAACGGCAGGTAGAAGCTTCCTTTGGTGCTTTTGGGCGCCGTTTTTTTCGGCCTTTTGAAGAGATCTCCCTCGGGCATCTCAGGCGCCATCCAGCCGGGTCTCTCCTTCAGCAGCTTGTCCCTGTCCGGCCGGACGCTGCGCAGGAACTTCTTGAAGATGTTTGTGGTGAGGGAGAATTTTCTGCAGATCTCCTGGGAGCGGCTGAGACGGAGAGGATGGGCCGGGGTGTCCGGCCTGTCCACCCCTCTGTCTGCCGTCCTCTCCTCTCGGCTCTTCCTTCGCTCCTCTTCCTCCCCCTCTTCCCTCTCCACCTCAGGCAGGTCCAGCCAATTGCCTACCAGGTCGGCGAAGACGTTGTCCCCCAGCACTAAGGGCTGCCGGTTGCGACTGCGGCTCATAAGCGAAGATGTCCAGTCACCGGCGTCGTCAGCACTGTCCTGCGAGTACTCGCTGTCTAATGAAGGCCCCTCTCTGGAGAGGCTGTACAGGATCCCGGGTAGATCCACCGCAGGACCAACGCAGGCAGGCTGTGGCTGCTGAAACGGCTCAGGTGGAGGATTCCCCACCGTCGGTCCATAGAAGTCCACTTGGGGGGCAGAGTATCCCGACCACCTCTTGGGCACAGATGCCAGGGAACTCTCACTTCTCACGCGTCTCTCGCTTCTCTCGCTCTCCAGGCTGGAGGACGACAGAGACGCCGTTCCCAGGCTGCCGTGCGGAGACGGCCGAGGACTCGGGACGGGGCTGGGTTCCCCGGGCATTTTGTAAGTGTCGTCTGAGGCTGCTTCAAACGCCGTGGCAAGAGGAGCTGGCAGAGGAGGCTGCGGGGGGCCTCGGTTGATTGGTCGCCCGGAAACGTCGAGGTTCTCTAGTGCGGTCTGTACCTGGAGGAGTTTGAGTTCCTGGAGGGCTCCCATCATGGAGTTCATCTGAGCATGGAGGCCATCTCCTGCTTCTTTCATAGACAGCTGCAGAGAGGGACAGAACAGTGAGAGATGCTTTAAAAGACGTTACAACAAAAGACTCATCAATGCAAGCGTTTGACTCCTCAGACCCCTGTAAGCCATGGTCGTCCATCACAGACCTGCTGCCTCACTCAGGTCCACCATTTATCTGAGCACCAGTGAAAATCCAGTTTAATAAACAGCAGCAAAAGACTGTGATGAAGTATTGAATACGAAATGAATCAGGGAATTAAAATTTACAGCATTTTGTGTTTTTTTCCAAACTGGACACTGTTTTTAATTACAGGTCATGTGACCTAGTTTTACAAGATAGACAAGGGCCCCCATATGGCTGCAGTCCACAGTCCATGACAGCTGTACAACAGACTGTCTCTGCCTTTTCGTCTCCATTTATCTCACATGGTTACTTTCTCCTCCAGGGTTTCGCCTCTTCTCGGTAATCAAACTATTTTATCTCGCTCTTCCTCCCACGCGCACTCTCTCTCTCTCTCTGCACTCATCTGTTTAGGGAGCATGCGTCATGTGACCTGGACTAACCGTTTGCACCAGGAGGCAGACAGGCATCTTCGCCCCCACCCTCCTGTTTTGAACTTGTAGATCCTGACTGAGAAACCTTGACCTAGATTTTGAATCCTTACCTCGATCAAAACGTAAAGAGTTTAATTTGACGCACACAGAGGCAAAGGAAGCCGGTGATTGATGAGTTAACCTGCCCTCCCTTTCACAGGAACATTTGTAGGAATATGAGAGAGAGGAAGCATGCCAGGAATTTTGAAAAAGGTGCCGCGAGTGTGTGGGAAACAAAACGTCGATGAGAACGTTACAGGGACTTCCACAGAACGCCTGGAGCCAAACGCACTGATACACTTCTCTTCTTCTTCTCTCCAATCAGGCTGACACTTAGGATCATATAGGTCATATCTGATAACATAAATCTGTTCCCCACTCTAGAAACAACACAACATACAGTCTGAAACACATCTAGCAGCGTTCTTACCTTGTATAAACTTCCCAGTGCCTTCCTTCCTGTGTGTACCTCTGCTGTCTGTCACCTTTCAAACCGATCGGTCTGACTGCCCATATATGTATCTCCCTCCAATGAGGCGACACCGCTGGACGCACCAGCCAATCAGCACAGTCCGTCTAGACTATAATCCCCAAACAGCGGGAGAGGGCTCAGTCAGGCGAAAACTAACTGACAGTGAGAAGCGGGAGAGCGAGAGAGAGAGAGAGAGAGAGAGTGTGTGTGTGAGAGAGAGAGGGAGGAGAGTAATTGCGAGGGGGAGGGAGGTAGTAAACGGGTGGTGAGAGTCTGACCAGCCTGATGAGTCCGGCTTGAGAGGGAGGAGGGTGTGTGTGTGTGTGTGTGTGTGTGTGTGTGTGTGTGTGTGTGTGTGTGTTGGGGGATCCCTCACCATATGTTTAGATGCTGAAGAGGGAACTGTTGACGGATTCAATTATGGATGACACCATAAGAACAGGAGAGGGGGTGGAGGCTCGGGGGGCGGGGTAGAGGCTCTGATACTTAATCTTGGGGGAGCAGTGATTGTTTTGACCCCGAGTGGGAAAAGTGTCAGTGTAACACAACTGTGTGTTTCCACTGTAAAGCCTGGTAAACAATAAGCAATGTAAGCGCCGTGAGAAGGGAATGCAGCAGCAGGAATGTGAGAGACAGAAGATATTTCTCTCTCTGGGAATCTGGGAAAGTAACAGATAAACAGTCCGGACATTTGTTTACATTAAGAATAAAAATTCCATGAGAAATGTGAAAGCCACCAGGGGGCACATACCTCTGCCAAGGCTGCACAATGTGCTAGACGTATTTAATAAGATAGGAAAATAGGAATTTGTTACAATCTGCGTCCAAACACACACACAGACGGACAGTATGTGTGTGTGTGTGTGAGAGTTGATTGAAAATCCATCCATCCGTCTAACAAACTCATCTTATCAATCATAAGAATACATAATTTAAAACGTCAATTTCAAAAAGTAACATCCAACAACGATAACGACAACTAAGATGTTTTGTAATGTTTTGTCAGATATTGGACAGTTTGCTTCTGTTATTTCTCACTACTTTCCTTCACACTTTCATTATTTACACACACACTCAAAGGTCATTGCCCTCCTCCAGCTCCACCCTGTATCACAGCTGTCCTCCCCACTGATGACGTCACTGTGCCCATCAGCAGCATGTGTATAGATGGAGGCAGAGGAGCCTGAGCAGATAATAAGCCACCCCTGCATATGCCAGGGACAAAAGGCTCCCAGACCCCCTGCCCGCCTCCCCCGTAACCCCCTGACTTGGTAAATTAGCCAGTGAAGGTACACATAATTAGCACAATCAGGTTCTCTCCTGTCCTCTCCGCCTCACACATATGCTCCAATTCATTAGTCATCCCTGTCCGTATTGTGGCAGCGGCTGGGAAAGAGAGGCGCGTAATTATAGTTTACTTGTATCCACATCAAAAGCCAGCAGGTTCTTAGCAGAGGAACGCCATCCAGAGTTGTGTTTTGTCAGATTCAGCTGTGCGGTTTCAGTGAAACTCGGTGGTTTATGCAGGATCACGGCACTCTAAGCTGCCGGTGAAAGCGGCACTGCTTACCTGCATTACATTTGTTTTTGAAACATCATCCCCCGGTGCTCTGTTGCCACATGCTCAACAAAACGCCCCTAAGTGAACGCTCACATGCAACTCTTCCATTATCCCCCAAACGCAGACATTCCTTGCGGTTATTAAAACACACTCGGTTGTTTACTGATGTTTCTATTCCTAGGCAACGTTCATAATTCATAGGGGGGCCTTAGGGAACAAACAGTGGCGTGATACAACACAACTAAACCCTATTATTCCACCTAAGCATGCCGGCTCCGACTCCAGGCGCTTCACTTCCGTCTGAAGGCTGAACTTTAGTGGCCTGAATCCGTCAGCCCTCCTCAGCCTTCACTCTGCTGTCTGCTGAAGATGCTGAGTGTGACTCTGAATGTCCCCACGGCTGTTTCTACTTTAAGCGCAGATGTTGTAACGTCGGAGGGAAAAAGATCCCGAGGTGTCTGGCTTTTTACAGTGTGTGTTAATCAGCTGAGGACCTCGTTAGGGACGAACGGAGACGCAGATGTGACAGGAAACGAGAGAGAGAGAGAAATGTCTCACTGGTAGAAGTTACAGACTCAGTACATCAAATTTGGGGCACGTTGTACTTTTACACCACTATATTTTTCTGCATAGGTACCTGTATGGAATCTGACTTGACATTCTCCATCAAATAAGGTGAAATGTCACTTAAAAAGGCTTCGAGCGCATTCTCCACCGCAGCATACGTGATATAAAATGGAAGACTTGGGGGTGAAATCGTGGCTGCACTGAACTGCCACCCACCCCGACACCCTGACATCATTAATTCAGTCCTGTGAAGTGCTGCAAAAATCCTCTTTTTGTCTTTTTTGAGCCAAATCCTCTGACAATTTCCCCATTTGACCTATCAAGCGTCCATTCCTCCGCAAGATAATTTAACAAAGCGAGCCAAGTGTAAACCCCCTGACTAAAGCAAAGGCGAATAAAAGACGAGACGAGTGAAATAACAGGGACCAGGTTTCTTCTCTGGGCCGTAGTGATGCCAACCAACCAGATATAATTGCCAATTAAGGCTTAAATGCTTCAAAGTTTATGAACAATGGCTGCCAATCCTGAATTAATGTCCAATCACGGCTCATTAAATTGCTCCGGCCTATTAAAACAGTTTGTCCTGATTATTCTTTATTCTATATTGATGCACCTTAGGTAAAGATAAACACAGAAATGCCCCAAAATGCATCGTGAGCATATTGCAACCTTTATTTCACCATACAAGCACAACACTCACACACACACACACACACACACACACACACAGGAATGCAAATGAGTAATTGCTTGTTTTGGTCACACAACCTCATTGGCGATGCATTAATTGGATTATTAGGGGAAACATAAACACGGCAGCGAGCTCAGAGCCCAAACACAACCCGCTGCTCTTTCCCTCTCCGTCAAATACAGGCCATTCATTCTTGTTTATATATTTGTTATTGGCTGCTGGGGAGAGGGGGGAGGGGGCGGATTGCGAGGCCAAGGTTATCAGTCCTCAAAAGGTCTTCCTGTTTAGTAAGAGCTGGCCAGAAGCGGCTCACACACGCACACCCACACACACACACACACACACACACATACACACACAGGCGCTACCCTAATTAAAAATGAATGGTGGCCTGTGTGGGTCAAGGACAGAAATGGGATCTGTGTCGCGGGGATACAGAGAGGCACAGTGTGACTGTACCGCTGCACAGCCTGGGGTCACGATCTGGGGTCTGTACCGCAGTCAACCAAGAAATAAATCAGTGTGTCAAAGAGGCATTCATGCCCCGAGAGAAGTTTTATTGTGACTATTTATGGCCCCCAACGTCACATTAAGTAGAGGAGTAAGCCTATCCGTGTAATGAACCATATAATGCTATAAGTGTAACTATGTGTTCATATAAGGTTTGATTTCTAAATCATCGCCAAAGATCCTTTTCACCGATACGAGACGGTTTAACGGCTCGTTTCCTGCGGTGGCGCCATGAGTGACGCGGGATGATTGAAATGTGAATTGTCGGCAGATGATATTTGGACACCCTTCTGAGATCTAACCGGCTATCATCCCGTCTGTAAGTCTGCAGTGGAGACGTGATGTTCTGATAACGGATGAAAGCACTTTGGTAGACGTCAGCGGCTCGTGTGTGTGGGCATCAAGCCGGTACATCTCTCCCACTCACTGTCGGGATATCAAGACATTTTGCCCCCAAATCTCCCCGACTCCATGCTGTGCCTCCTTTCAGCTGACATCAAAGAGTGAAGTGATAACGGTTAATAGCTTCCGACATTAATATCATTATGTTGCTTTGAAGGATTCCTCTATGATGTAGTCGTTAAGTAAAGTTGCATCAATGGATTTTTGGCCGCAGATGAACTCCGACCAACTGTCTATTCACAGACATAGAGCCGCATGAACAACCCACTGAATCTTTTTTTAAATATCTATTTAGCTGCTTAAAGGCTCAAGTCTCATTTCTTTATCATCTGTCGTTAACTTTGTCCATTGTTTGGTGTAAGTAGCGATAAGATTAACCCATCAAGACTCAGATTCTACAGTACCTACAGTAGAGAACTTAAAAAAGGCAACAAGTCTGAGCTGTAACTTATAATTGAATCAAAAACGCAACCAGGATTCAAAAATCCAATTTGCTTTTGCTATTGGCAACATGGAGATGATGCAGGAGTGAAATGAAGGCACTCGCAGGCAATACTGACCTCCGCCCTCATGAGCAAATTACACCTTTCTCTTTTTCCTTTCCTCTAAAGCAGGAGAACATAAAGAGAGCGGTGAGGTCATATGTTTCCAGTAGCAGTAGATGGAGCTATCGTCTCTGGAGACAATCAGTTCTTAACTCAGTTTGTACTGAGACGTGGCGTGCTGGGTAGTGATTTCATTTTTTCCTCTCTGCAAACTATTATAAAGCGGTCAGGAGGATGATGAACAGACCCTGTGAAAGGTTATCGGCTCAATCTCAAACACAATGACGGCGCACGCAAAAAAACCTGCAGCTGCCACCCGGAGCCGGCCGGGACCATTTTTAGCCACGGGGGGAAGGAAGGGACGGACAGAGAACAGGAGCCACGAGGGAGGTGCAGAACAAACGGGCGCAGACTTAAGCTACGGCGCTTTGTGTTGGATACGGCGTTATGCCCCGAACGGATCGAGCCAAACACCGCCGGTTTGGCTCCCGCTTGTGTTTTTCTCAGATTGCATGACCTCATTCCTATTGGCTTTTGGTTTGGATTCCGGCATGACAGTCTTGTTTGAACTGTGCCTCAGGTGAGAAGTAGATAAAGGAGCCTGCACGTGTGACTGACCTCACCGATGATGATATCAAAGGGTTTCCACATAGCGACGCAGGTGTGAGACCCGAGTTTAGACGCGATGGCTCAAGGGCACGTCGGCATGTGTAGCTCTAAATCCACACAGGAAGGACTCGTGTTTTTCCACAACTCTCAGTCTGTTGTATGAAGAGTGACGCACATCATGCTTACAAATAACACATTGTCACTATTGTTGCGACGACTTAAAGTGCTTTCTAAAGGAACAAATGGAAGTTGACAAGTTCTTGAGTCCAACAGCTTAAGTAGAAACAATGAAAAGCTACGTTTGCTTCTTTGAATACTGGCACATATACATTTGCGACCAGTCTGTCAGGGTTGAGTTTGAGTGTGACTGTACACTGGCTGTGGGAGGAATAGAACCCAACCTTCTGAGGTCAAAGGTGAAATGTTGAAGCTTGACCTGGCAGGACCCCACACAGACTGACCTAGAGTTCACATTTACAGGCGCTTACACACTCCTCTTCCTCTAGAAGCTGCAGAACGATAAGGGATGTAAATGTCTATGAATCAGTGTCTTTTAGGAGGACGGGATGCAGGGGAGGAGCTGATAACTCTGGAGAAAGTTGTGTATGGTTCCTGTGTCGTGCTCCAGCGACTGCGAGATCGAAATCAGTCACGGTGGAAAGCAAACTGACAACCTTGGCACAGACGCACTCTGTTTTCAGAACAGAGACGCCGCAACAGATTGAGTCCCACATGGTCCAGTGCAGGGGAGACGGCCTCAAATTTTCATGGGCATCTGCTATATCCGCTCTCCTTCTCTATGATCTCCAGGGGGCCGTTTTTATTTCTATTACGTTACCGAACTTTGATATGGCAGCATAACGCGACGTGCCCGCACCCCGAATGAGGTCGGCATACGAGTGCCGCTTGACGGACGTGTGGCTACATCAGAGCAGTCCATCAAGGAGGCAACACAGGCAACAGGCAACAGGCACGGACCTACTGGGGCCTTTACTGGGGGGGGCTGGGGGTCTATCTCCTTTGAAGATGATTCCAAACCAAATCTGTGACAGTTAAGGCTCCTTTGAAACTGAGTGCACAGCGTGGAACTGCCAAAACATTTTGAGTTTGCAGATTTAAAGGAGGTAAAACATGCGACTCTACATATGAGATCAAGGCAGATAATTGGATCTATTAAATAAATGAGAGTGACGGATTAATTTAGGACACGAACCGTGAAACTCACTGTATTCCCCCTGTGAACACAAGACCTCACACAGCAGCTGCTTTAGACCACTAAATCTGACCATTAATCAGTTCAGACATGAAGGAAAAAGCACATTAGGAGGAGGAGAAGATGGTTTTTAAGATCATTAATCTGGAAAAACATCTGTTACAGATGCATGGATGGGGGAGGAGTGGGAAGAGGAAGAGGGGAAGTCATCCTAAAGCTTAATCCTCCTCAGATTAATGCGCTCTAATGCTCCTCAAGTCAAAAGTCAGAGAAATACAGAAATGAAATCAGCACAGATCGTATTGATGTGATTTCAAGCGCGATCATGAGCGATTTCGTTTCTATATTTGTTTACATTTTGTCAAGTTTGGAGGTTTTACATAATAGACTAAATGATGAAGAACACGCAGCAGCAGGTCCTGATCACAACACACACCTCGGCTTCAGATACGTACCACTTCCAGCTTCAGCCGCCTCAGACACGCGTCCATGTTCTTGCATTCCGGTTTGGAGAGCTGCCGGTCCATTCTCACTACAACTGCACAACTTCAACCGAGACAAACACACACACGCTTCACCGGTCACCGCTCCAGCATGACGACGGGGACGATCACACACACGCGGTTTGACGACAGCTGGAGGAGAAAAGAGCTGATGAAGGGGGGAAGAAAAATGCGTAGAATGGAGATGCGCAAATCCTGTTGTGGAATGTTGCGCGTCAGGGGCGATGAACCAAAAACCTCCTGCTGGCGAAATTGTTGTTTATTCCGTGAAATGATAGCGGTTCCCTCCTGATCCTGCGGGGAGTGTGTGTCCCTATCGTATCTCTCAGCACCACTACTTAGCTACTGTAAACTGAGCCGTGTGTGTGTGTGAGTGTGTGTGTATGGCTCGTTCTTCCTTCTCTCTCTCTCTCTCTCGCCTCTCCCTCTCTCCTCTGTTTCCCATTCAAGAGCAGAGGTTACGTTGCTCATCCAGTTTCCTCCAATGACTGAGCTCGCAGCAGGAATCTCATTCAAACTCACCGGATGAGAACACAACAATGTAGAATCCATCCGTCTGTTAATGGACTTGGTGGTGGGATTCGATCCCATCAACATCTGGATTTGTCTCTAAAATCTGCGAGCAAACGCCTCAGATATTGATTGATTATGATTGTCAAAGCTGCCGGTGTGAAGCAATGAGGAAGTTTGAGGAGGATGTGACAGAGGAAACACCTGAGCCGCGCGTGCTCGCGGGGAGACCCTGATTGAATACTTTCTGAGCACAGGAAAGAGCCATATGTAAAGAAATGACGCAATCTGGAGGTGGTCACTTTATTAGGTTCAACTACATAACATGATCCTGAGAGAAGGTAGCGAACTACATGTTAGCTACTTCAATGTTTAGTGTTGCCCTTTGAACTACATTTGAGCTACATTTAAGTTAGCTTAATGTAGCTTAGATGTAGGTCAAAGGGCAACGCTACACATGTTAATTTGCTGTTTCACCATCAAAACAATTAACTTAAATAGAAGAAAAAGACGTATTTGAAAACCTGTGTTTATTCCTGCAGTGTATTCCATAACAATCATAGAGTAGCTTCATAAATGAATATAGTTGTGTTATCAGTGTTCTCAGTTTTCAATGTGCAGCAGTTTTCATTATCCTAAAAGTTTTTCAACAGATTCTTGCAGATTCATGTCGACCAAAATGTACAATTAGGCAAATATAGTATAGAAGTGCAAGTGAAAACCAGCCCATCTGTCAATCAAAATGGAGACGGCGACACGAGGGGTCTATTAAAAGTGAAGCAGGCTCATTCTTTTGGATGATTCAGAAAAATTTCGGCCCCGGTTGTGACCCTGACCTGCAGCTGCTGCTTATGCATGTACCCACTTCCCCCCCAGCTGTCAGCACAAACACAGTGGAGCGAAACACACCGGATTAGGAAACCAGTGTCTCCCAGCAGCCGGACACAGGCAGCACATTCAGCAGCAACTGGTGAACCCTGTGGCACTCCGGATTGAGCTTGATTTGGTTTTAGATGCGTCTGTGTTTTCCCTCGGAGGAGCAAATGTATCATAGAGACGTTTTTCCCCCACAAATAATACACTGGGTTGGGAAAATGTCCGAAAAATGAAAAATCTGTTGAGTATCTGAGGTTAAGATTGTTTTTTTTGAAGTGCTTCCTTAAAAACCCCAAACCTGGAACTTTCACAAAACAACCCAACCGCTCCAGGCTGAAGCCACAGTGAACTTACAGAGGAATGTGTGACTTCAGGATGAGTCACCCTATTTAGAAGGATAAATATAAACGAAACGTGCAAGAGAAACATGCAGAGAGGATAATTGAATAAGATGCTGCTTTAATATTTTAGATATGTCAAGATTAAGATCTGTGTGTAAACAGTGTAGCAATGGATGATGTAATGAGCAGGGGAAAAGAACGAAATGTAAAAGAAGCTACAGCGTGCTGCAGTAGATTATGTAAATGTGACTTTACAAAGCATGGAAGTATAAGAACAACCTAATAACGTCCGTTCTTATATCATTACTAAATGGATGTTACATCTTCAGACAAATCTAATAATACTACATTGTTCGGTGAAGTATGCAAGTGCTATGTCAGCATGTGTTCTTTCATCTGACAAAGAAGGGCATTTTATTACGCTATTAATACATTTACAACATGCAGGGCCTGTGGAAGCAGCTGTGGACTTTGGCTACATCATGGATTTAACTATACTGCCATCTACTGTTCAGAATGTGTCACTGCAGGGTCTTCAGATGTGTTTTGTAAGTTAATATTGCGGAAATTGCTTTGTTCAGTTAACATCAAAGTTCTGTAACATATGACGTATTGTTTATTTATATGCTGAGACAATGTTTGAGACCACAACATTATGGTGGTTGGTTGGTCGGTTGGATCTCCTTTCATCTTTCACGCTCTGCTTTCATCACACACACTCTCATTGAGTCATATCATTGACTCAAATCTTTCTTCAAAAAGGTGTCGACTGTTTTCTGTCTCGGCGTCTGACTCACACACAGAGAGATGACATCACCCAGACAACCACTAATGATAGGTAATAAGCTGTGAAAGTTGGAGATCATGGCATTCAATGATGTGGTCATGAATGAGGAGGGAGACGCGCCCGGTGAGACACGGCCAGGAAGATGAGTTCAGGCAGAAAGATGAAGTGTTTGGGATTTTTTGGATCATGTTGGCAGTGTTTGTGGAGGGGACACAAACAATCATGGCTCCAGTTTGGATTTCTTGAAATGTAAATAATGGGCAGATCATATTCATAAGTCTGTTCAGCAACACATTAAACAGATCTTTGCTCCAGTTTATTTACAGTATATAGTTGTTATGAATTCTTAATGTCAAGATGAAAAAGTTTCCCATTCAATAATACAAAACCGGATTATTGCAAGCTGAGCTATGTCGCAATTTCCACATTGGCAGACGTGATGTAAGAGTGAATCACGTTCTGTTGTCTGAATGTAATCATAGCAATCTGGGGATCATTTAGAGAGCTAATGTGAGCTTGTGTAAAGATCGAGAATAGAGTTCAGCGTTGGTGACCTGAGAATCAAGTATATGTTAAACGTGGAAGTGTGTTCCATCAGCACGGAAGGAGGTGAAGACAGACAGATAGATAGATGGATAGATAGATAGATAGATAGATAGATAGATAGATAGATAGATAGATGGATAGATAGATAGATAGATAGATAGATAGATAGATAGATAGATAGATAGATAGATAGATAGATAGATAGATAGATAGATAGATAGATAGATAGATAGATAGATAGATAGATAGATAGATATGTAGTGTCGTTGGTTGTGTGCTGTGAGACGCTCATAGATGTGTTTATGCTGCCATCTAGTGATACTCCTGCATACACCCTGGAGTCAAACATGCACCAAACACACTGACATAAACAAATAAACAAGCTTATGATTTGGTGAATATTATGTTTTTTGGAAGGGTAAGAGCTTCAGAAACAAAATCCTGAAATTCAGAAAACTTTTGATTTTGAGAAGATTTTGAAAACATATCTTAGGGGTCCACATCCAAAATCCTCTGTAATGCATGTGTTTGTTGTGTTTCTTGCACCCCCATATGAGGGGGTGCAAGATAAATTTTAATTGCATGCGATTTGCTGTGAATTGCATGCAAAATGACGATTAATAAAGTATCTTATAACATCTGATACCAAGCTGGCTGGTTGGGTTTTTGCCAAACACAAATCTTTAGTTTCATGCCACTTGCACAGGTGTGTAACCACTGGGGACACAAAACTCTGGATTTACATTTGTAAGAGATTGGCAGAGTCTTTGAAACAGCAGCCACCTGGGAGAGGAAAGCCATCATCTTCAAGAGCTGCAGGAGGAAAATCACCTGGAGCAGCAGCAAAGTGCTCAAAGTGTCTGATTAGCAACTCAAAGGTAAACCTGCTCATTTCACTGTGCAAATGAAGCCAAGGTAAAATGTGCAGTGTGTGAGTAAAGTCGTGTCTGTCTGTGTGTGTCTGTGTGTGTGTGTGTGTGTGTGTGTGTGTGTGTGTTGGTGACTGAAGATGGAAGAAAGACAAAATGTGACTGTGGCGGCAGATTTTAATTTGGGTCTGACACTTCACAGTACCTTTAACAAACAAACTGACAGACTACTGTAATACACAGAAACCGGACAGAAAAGCTCAATGCAAAAGAAGATGAATCAAAAGGAATAAACAACACAAACGACAAAGCCAAGACTTTTTAAAAACTGAGCCCACAATGCCTTTGAAGTCCATCTTTCATCAAAGTCCATCAAATGTAATCACACTGGAGTGAACGTTGGAGAGATCAAGGATACTGCAAATAGCTCCACTAGTATAGATACAGTATCAGTGGTAACCAAGGGACACCAGGAGGATGCAACACATTTAGAGGATCTATTCATCTTTAGCAAATACCAGAGGAAAGAAAAAAGTCTCTAAAGGGTTTTTCAAATATATTACAGCATTAAAAGGAACTACGACGTTGTTTCTCCTACAAAGGGTAGAAGAGATGAAGTTGATGGCACAATACATTCACCTTGATTTTAAAACGTGATGAGATAGAACACAAAGTGTATCAATACAGCAAAAGCAGCTTCACTTGGCACTTCATCATTGAAAAATCTACAAAGTTGGAATCAAACAAACAAAAAAGGAAAATAAAGACAAATATTTTCTATTGATTTGAACCACAACCAGGACCTTGGAAAGTAGTCACAAACTATTCCAAACACAAGGAATGATAATCAGTGTGTGGAGGGTGAGAACAGAACACACTGCAGGTTGTATTCACACAGGAGTCCACAGCTGGATCGGAGGGAGAGGCACAACACTCAGTCATAACCAGAATGCATCTCTTTGGTCATCTGCGAGTTCATTCAGCAAATTTGTGACGTGTGGATCAATGATAAGTAGACGACTTTATCCCAGGAGACACATTTGGCTGTATTCTGCTTTCTTGGGAAACTATTGAAGTAACTAGAGGCTCATGATTCTATTCAAAAGGGGACAAAACTACTTTACCAAAACAGTCAGCAGTGAGATAACGGATCTTTGGTGACAGTCAATTCAACTGGTGACAAAATGGTGCGAGTGCCCACAAATTATTCAGACATCACAGAAATCAACCTAATTTTCAGTGATGGTTAAATAATAATCCAATAACTCAATAGTTTACAAATGGAAAATACCGACTACCCACAAGCCACCGACTCTGAGAAACATCACAGAAAAACCAAAGTCATGCACGTTCATTCTTCACTAAAACACAATAATCGTTATACTAACTAAAAACTATTGATCAATTAAACATGTTTTATTTGTCAATTATATAGCACAATTACAGATCTTTCATAGATTTCAATTGTTTGCCTTCTCTGGAAATTTCTGGTAAAGCCTTGGGCACTCGGGGTACCACTAAGGGTACCCCTACCACATTTTGAGAACCCCTAATTTGACGAACTTCCATTCATTTCTTTTTATTTACACTGGATCTGTTACAGACTGCATTACAATGTCCCAGACTATTTGCATTTCTGCTTTATTAGCTTTTATAGAGTGATGAGTGACAGGAAATCAACTCCACATTTACACAATTGACCACTTTTCATGTTCAATGTAACAAACAGACAATCAATTGTTTGTTTTTTCTCTATAAGCTGAATGTGATTTGTCCTCCTCCTTGAATTGGTGTTGGTGGTTGTTTGTTTGTATCCGACTGGTGCTCATCCTTTTAAAACAGCTAAGCGTTACTCCACAGGACAAAAATGATCAATCACGACGATATAAACCTGATCGTTTCTCCAGAAATATTAATTAATCCTTGTACAAATCTGAGGGTCACTTGGGTGTTTTGACCGTCACAAAAGCTCAGAATCCCAAACGCCACGAGGGAACTGCAGGTCACCAGAGTGGAAATCAGACAATAAAAAGTACAAAGTCCTCCTGGGTTTGGATCCAATCTGACACAATGAACACATAGAACTTCTCTAAATCAAAAACACACTTCTACAAATGTCACACACACCCACACGCACACACACACATGCGCGCACACACAGGCACACACTTACCGTACTTAAGACAACACACAACAGAAACAAGACCAATCAAAAGTTCAAGTAAGCAGTCAGCAGGTTTGCTGGACTTTCTTCCGTCAAAGTCAACAGAAAACCTTAAAACTTTGAATTCACTGTGAATTTGACAGTGGATTTGTTTGAGTTTAAAGAGCTTTCAAACTTTCTCACAGTTCACACCACAAAGCATCTGTGCTGCTGCTGGAAATGATTACAGATTCTGCCCATACTGATGAACCTACAAGCCACACCATCTCTCCTCACTCCTTCTGTCTCACGCCGATGTCCCCTCTGCTGTACGGTCTCGTCCTGTTGACCCTCAGAGACGGGGACACTGTGCACCAAACACGGTAGCGTAACCTGCTTGCCTCTTCCTCCTCATCCTCCTCTCCCTCCTCCTGCCAAACTGAGTCAGAGAGTCACAGAGCGGAGACTTTCACGATGTTGATGCTGGCTGAGCTCGCTGTGGTGTGGATGCTGGGGGGCGGAGCGTGACACGGCGGTGGGTGTGGCCTACGCTGTAGGGGCCCGTGTGGAGCGTTGCCCTCAGAGGTCAGGGCGGGGGGTGATGGGAGGCTGATGATCGCCGTGGTGATCTGGCCGCCTTTACAGTTGATCCTGCTGCTGTCGATGGTTCTCAGGTTGAGGTTGGAGCGACTGTGTGTGTGTGTGAGAGAGAGAGAGAGAGAGAGAGAGAGAGAGAGAGAGAGAGAGAGAGAGAGAGAGAGAGAGAGAGATTCAATTTCTGGTCCCAAAGTAATTGACAAAACTGAACTTTTGTAATGCCACCATCAGGTCGATTGATGTTTGTTACTAGTAGTTAGTTTGGTGCTAGTGGGTGTGGCCTACATGGATGGAAGAATTCAGGTTGAACAGATATACAACAAAACATAAAAGTGGTTATCAGAACGCCACCATCATGCTGACGGCTGAATTACTTTGTATTCAAGACCAACCTTCCCAACAAGTTTCACAGAAATCTGTTAATTTTTTGGGAAGAGCTGCTGCACACCTCCTCATGTAGGTTGATCCTTGTATCTCACCTGGAGGTATGGGACAGCTGGTCGCCACACTGTATGTGGATGGCGCTGAGCTCCTGCAGGGGCCCTTGGTGAGCTGGGATGTGGGGGGCCTGAGGCACTCTGGTGTTGGGCAGAGGGGGAGGAGGGGGAGGTGGAGGAAGGTTTCTCTTCACCCTGCGGCTACAGCAGGTGCCCGAGGAGCTGTCATGGCTGGACACGGAGGGGCAGCGAGACATGTAGGGCTGCAGGGCCGTCTCCAAACAGTTCCTCTCGTACAGCTGCTCGTCCACAAACTCGTGAGCCTGCACAGGGAGAAGAACACAGCACGGTGTGATTAAAATGAGCTCAGAGAGGAAAACAAAGCATTTAATAAAAGACAGGACACACTCGCGGGACTTGATGCCTGAAGTGATAGAATTTGTAATTGTACAAATAAAAAGCTGGCTCCAAAGTTATTATAAAACTGTCACACAGAAGAACACTTACTTACTTAACTTACCAGGAATTTATCCTTTATCCTATACTGGCCTTATTGTTTTTGACTTTCAATCATAGGACATTATGTTGTTTTAGGATGAAAAGACTTCAATGGTGTTCAAACAAATAATAACTATTGATAACTATTGATAATTTAAAGGGTCCATTTATAGTCGTGTGTAGTTTATTTTTTGATGCTTCAGTACATATTTCTGTTCATTCTTGTAGCAGATTGTTGCTGTGTTTCCTCAATGATTTCTCTCCCACCAGACTTTGAGCTCAGTGACTCAGAAAAATCTTGATAGTTTCAGGCACACTTCTACTTATGCACATCACACACTGAGAAGTGTCACAACTGGCAGATAAACACTTTTTTTTTTTTTTAAAGTGTGTGTGCCGAAGCTCCATTCCTCGCGTCCAACAGAAAAGCATGAATTCCACACACACACAGTGGAAAACATGACTACCACAGTGACAGACATCTGCGCTACAAAGCTCCCTGGAGACTGAATTACGTCTGCTGGGGAGAAAATGAGAGGCATGTCAGCAACAAACACACACACACACACGCTGTCAGGAGCACTTGTTTTCAAATCCAACATTCTTACAAGTAGAATGAATATTGCATGCATGTATCACGTGTGTATATTACTGCATATCCACTCGCGAATATAAAAGCAGGGAATCATAAAAAGGAACAAAGATGTAAAGAACTCACAGTTGTTTTCTCCAGACAGTGCAGTAGGTGGTGGTGTTGGCTCTCTAACAGGGAGGTGATCTTAGTCAACTTCTGCTCATCCTCTTCTGTACCCTGAGTGGACACACACACACACACACACACACACACACACACACACACACACACACACACACACACACACACACACACACACACACACACACACACACTGACGGATGAGAGTGAGAATCAGGCGTATGTACGTTGTCATCAATAATAATGAAGAGGCAGCGATGTGAAGCGTCCGTTCTGCTTGGCGTGCCTCGTTTTTGAAGCCGGCTATCTCAGTGCATGCTTGTTGATTTCATTCTCATTTTCATGATGATGGTGGCCAACAACTCCCATTGTTTGCATTTAAATCGTTTACTCTCCAATTAAATTTCATACATTTCTAAATAAATGCGTATATATCTCTGTCTGCAGTTGTGCTTTGTTTGAATTTGTAGAGCTTTTCCCGTCTATGTATTTTATTTGATGTTCCAGACAGACAGGTGAACAGTTATTGATTTAAGAAGTTTCACACAGGGAAAACAGATACAGAAATAGCAGTAGAATAATGGTATTTCTTTTCTCCAAATGAGTTTCACAGCCCAGTCTCCAAAAAGCTTCCTTTCCAAGTTATCAGTGTTGCCAGATAACACAAAAACGAAAACAAATTAATTCTCTCCCCACAGTGCAGATTTTTCCTCCAAGGGGTTTGGATAGTAGGCGATCCAGTCCAAGGACTCTCATTCAGATTCCAGACACGTGAACAAAGCTCTATGATGAGAGAAGACTACACCTTCTGATGTCTCTATGTTTGGCTTTCCTTTGAAGCTCGGCCAGTACAAAGATGTTATGTCGAGAAAAGATTGAGACCCGTATCAGGGTTTTAGGTTCAAAGGTCTTCTCATGTGAAGCTACAAGCTCACTCATTACAGCTTATTCCTCCACCAAGGCTGAACAAACCTTGGAAAAAAAGTTTAGTTCTAAAAAGAAGCTTACACTAGAGAAACAACTCTAATAAATAGAATATACTACTGGATTTATCGCCATAACTATCAGATCAATAACTATCAATCATTCTGCAGAATCAATCTTAATCTCAGCTAGTGAGTGTTGCTTGTTTCTGCCCTGTTTGTTTCTGTGCAGTTATTTTCTAGCAAATATATTTTACTCTCCTAGAACAAATTTCAGCCATGTCAAAGGTCCAAGGTTGGACTCAATAGCTGGAAGCAGGTGGCAGGAAAATGTGTAAACAGTCTTTAGAAAACGAGTTAACAAATACCACACAAGAGGTCCAAAAGTCGAAACATAAAGAGAATACAACAAAAAATGGGGAATGAACATTGAAAAACTCACATATCAAGGATCAAGTCATAGCACACAACCTGGCAGAGAACACCGGGGCTGGAATGGGAATCACGTGAGTGGAGCTGGATAAAGTGATTAATGTTTTGTTTTTTTTCATTTTTCATATGGTTGTATTACTTTTGAAGAATCTGATGCAGGTATTTGAAAACACCCAAACCCACAATATTACAAAATCCTTTTAAAACCTGCCCTGGATCCATTTCTGGGCAATGTTTCACACCTTCCACTACATCAAAATTGGTTCCAAACTTTCTGAGTTATAACAAACCAACAAGCAGGTGAAAACATAGCCTCCTTGGTGGAGGCAATAAGACTGTTTGCTGCAACCTGTGAGCCTTTATGGTTTGGCACAGTGCGCCCTTAATTTATCTGAGCACGTATGTAATATTTAAATTGACATATACAGTATAATTGAGGGTTTGTCTTACGTTAAACCTTGCTGTCGAGCACAAAGTGATGAAATCAACTTGCCCAACATTTGCTGAAGAAGAAATTAGTCCACAATTATAATCATCCTCCTGAGACCCAGACATTTCTTTTGTATGCATTTTTAATGTGTCCTTGCTTTACAGAAAAAACTAATTTCTTCTTGTCTGCTATGTTTTCTAGTGACCCAAAGTGGTTTTACTCAGTAGGAGACAGTGAAAAATGTTCAGACATGAAGACAACAGAGTTAAGCACACTGTAGTATAAGGTGTAGGGGAAGGAAAAATATAATGTCCACATATGAGGACAAAGGGTCTCAGGAGGTACATTATTCATAACATGTAGGCAATGCTGGAACAGGTTATTAATACTCAGAGGTACTACACTCTACAATAAAAACAATATAAACAGGCTGTCAAAAGAATGTCACTTTAAGACATTATATTTGCAACTTCATTCTAAAACTTGGAAGGACTATCAAACAATTTCACATCTGAGTAATAAAGAAACGTTTGTCAAGAGCACTGTGGAGGGAAACGCAAAAAGGCAAATATAGACATTGCAATCTAAATACACACAATGAGAGAACGAGTCGTTTGCATCTCAAAACGCAGCCTCTCTGATTGACAGCAGTGACACTGCCGTAATTTGATGTGCCAAGATGGACTGTGGCAGCCTCATCACACACGCTGAGGAGGGAGGGGGGTCACTCAGCACTCACAGATGGCATTTATATGATAATTCTAACCACTTCTAGACACCCATGAGCTTTTACACTGGACTCGATTAGATCCAAATGGATTTTAGTAACCATCTGCAAGGAAGGCAGTGTGTCACTGAAAGCAAAAGTGATGGACCGAATGGGAAGGATACAGGCAATTTGCTCATGCATTACCAAACCCATTTTTCCATGCAGGTGACAAGTAAACACCGATGAGTGAAGGAGACCAGAGCCAGGTGAATGCTGATGCAGAAAAATGGACATAGAAAGGGAACAGTACGTAATCTAAGGAGCGGCACTTAGAGAAGACAAGAATGCATATCAACACCTCTTTGTGTGACTGTAGAGAGGAGGACAGCAACACATTCTTCCTCCTAAGTGGCTTTTAGGGAATCGTTTGCTTGTGGAGTTGGAGCTCCTTGGTACACACTCTTTTTAATGATATAGCTAATTCTCCACAAAGAGTGACAACAAGAGTAGGAAACCTTTGTTGTCTGAGCTTTCATTGGCATGGAATACATCAGACAAATGCCTGACAGACAAATAAAAAAAGTGCTTAGTGTGTCTCCCCAGCAGCCCACCCAGATAACACACTCACAGAGGATTATTGGCATAACTCGTCTGCTATCGGCCCACCCCGTATAACAACAATGGAATGACATCAACTTTCATAGCTTTTTTATAGCTTCTGTGTGACTTTTAAATAGAATGCTTGGTTGATGTGAACGTTTGTCACAATGTGTGTCTGAGAAAAGTTTTTGACCAAATTAAAATTACTGTTATAAAGCACATTTGGCATAGAACAATGGAATTCATCTGTTTGACTTAAAGATGACATTGGAATATAACACAGCTGTACTGGACTTTGGAATGACTTCAGTCGTCATCATTAAACCTTGCAGATGGGTTTTTTGTATTCAGGAAGGTTCTCTTACTGTCAGTTCCAGCAGCTCATTGAGCAGTCCGTTGCGTTTGCTGTGGAGGAAGGCATTTGCGCTGCCAGTCTTGGCTACTCTTATCCTGGTCAGTCTGGCTTTCTGGGCATGAGAAGAAGAGAAGGGCAAAGCATCAGAGGGAGTGAAAACAGAATGAGTGTGAAGGTCAAACATGATGACTTATGTCTTGGTGGTGGTGACAATGTGGCAACTCATCAGAGAGCCTCATCATCACACCTAACTCCTACAGCTTTCTTCCATACATTTCCTTCCCTTTCATTTCAAATTGATCCCTTCTGAGCAGAATAATGCTGAACATCAAACCTTCTTCACAAACAGCCAGATTGTTACTAATTTAAGAATGAGAGCTGCATAGAGACTGCATGAAGCCTGACAGTGACTCTGACAGCTTCAGCACTAATGGATGCTTTACAGCAGTACTCATTTTGCCCATGAGGTGAGGATGTGAGGATTTCACAATACCTGCCTGCCTTCCTACATTTCCTAGACATATATGAACATAAATGAACTCAAGTCTGTACGTCTCATTTGATATTTTTTCAGCGTTTTTCACATCTTTTCAAAAAGAATAATAAAGACGGGAAGAGGATTTCTTAAAATGAAACATATCAGCATTGGACGATATCATACCACGACCCATGAATGTACACATGAGGGGGGAGAATTCTTGTCCTGTTGGATTCTCTCCACCATAAATACAGAAACAGCAGACAGGTAAGAGCAATATCTGCTGCCAGACATGAATCAAAAGTAATAGAATAAAATTGGATTGTTCAGAAATATCTGTCTGGTCCCCGTTAAGGTGTGAGGAAGTCTGTGGACCTGATTTAATAATGATGACTGAGTATGTTCATGTACAGTATGTGAAAAGGAAAGAGAGGAGAAATAAAAATGAAAGAGACTGAGCAGAGAGTGAGAGCAGTATGCAGTCCTCCTCCTTATTGATCTTAGGTCTTGTTTGACAGGAGGAAAGCAAAAATGTGAATTAATAAATGATGGTCATATTACTTTAGCCCTTAACATTTCAGAGCTCACTGAACAAGAAGTATGTATTCATGTTGTGCTGTTGATGTTCCACTCTGTTTAATCAAACTGTTGCTTGAATTTAATCTGATAATGATTTGTTAAAAGGCATTCAAGGTTCTTTTAAATTGAATTGGACTCAGCTCTGATGTTTCATTCATTCATTCAAGCTTTGGTGGCTGATCAGTCTGCATGTATTCCTGTATCTGTCTATAGAATGATCTGGATGTCATATGCATAGGTAGAAAGAAATGCCATGATGATGAATAATATACTAAGCACAGAAAAATGGAACAGGGCCCAAAGCTGACCCTTGTGGCACACCAAACATAATTTTTGACAGTGAGAAGGAATGGTTGACCACAGAGAAGCATTTTAGAGCAGTACCACAGACTCCAGCTCCCTCCCTGTCAATGAGGATATGACGGTCAACCTTGTGTCATGCTGCGCTTAAGTAAAGCAAAATGAAAAAGGAGCCCATGCCAGCATTCACACTCAACTGGTAGATCATTAGTTGCCCCTAGGAGAGCAGATGCAGATTGGTACCTATTATTTTCCAGATCATCAAGGAGTTGCTTGGCTACTACTTTTTCTTGTACTTGATATAAAAAGGGCGACTTGGAAATTGGACAATAGTTGTGAGGGAGCCAGTGATCAACATTCAACTTCTTTAGATGTGGCTGAACACCCACCATTTAAAAATCACAAGGGACACGTCCTGTAGTTAAAGAAGATTACCAATTAAAAGTAACCAAGGGGCAATAGAATCAAACACTTCAAAGAGGAACTGTGTATAATATTATCAAGTGAACTGGAGGAAATCCAGTTAGTACAGTTAGTTTTAAGTTTTCAGGATGGAATAGAAGCAAAACATATAATCTAGCAGCTGGCAGACCGGCTTCATTTTAAATACATTCTGAAAAGTAAATAAAACAAAAATCTTTCTGGTTTCCAAAGTTATGGATGGATATGTTTTTATCATTATAAATGTTTGGTCAGTGTTAAGATAATTAGTGTAGCATATGGTCTGAATTCTATTTAAAATTATTTTCCAACTTCATAAGAAGAAAATCCATTTGGAGAAACTTGCTAACAATTTCTGATACTGCTAAAGATGTAACATAAATAGATTTGGGATTAATGCAGCTGACATTAGCAAAGAAAACTCCAAATCTATAAATCAGCACCACCAAACAGACTATTAATCTTTCCAGCCAAAGCCCTGTAATTGTTGTGATTTACTAAATATTTGTTGGCTCTTTGTCTCGACTGAGCTTGTAAACCTTCTTACATTTTCATCCGCAGTTAGTCAGACAGACAGCTCTGCAGCAGTGCAGCAGACAGGCAAAGATGTTCACCTCCAGGAGAAGAGATCCTCGAGACTGCAGACACCTCTTTCTTCTTCCATCTTTCCCAATCAGCCTCTTTCCTTTTCTCTCACACATTTCCCTCTGCTTTCTCTGTCCTTCCTTTTCTTTTCCATCTTCTTCTCCCTCCTCTCTACCCTGTCTTGCTCCTTTCATGCTGTTTTGCCCTCACGTTTCTGGTCTCCCACCCCCCCCCCCAACAACCTCCTGCCTCTCTCAGTGTGGCTCCACTTGACTTTGCTGTGGCTTTACTGGTGTGACCTCAACACCACTCGCCAGCACTGTGATCACGAATACTCTGCACCGCTGATTGGAACAGAAATACAAATTCCCCCTCTACCTGTCTCCTCCTGGGAAGTTTACTTTCCCCCTCACATATCATCAGGGAGTTAAGCACATTAGAAGCAGGGCTGTTTCTCTCACTGGCTGACTGAGTATGAAAGTTGACACAGAGCGACACTGCACTCTACAACTATGCAGAGACTCTCTCATGCAGACACACACTGAATACAATCTGTCAGACATTGGAGCTATTACAGCAAACTTTCCCACATGTAGTATCCATTAGCCTGGAACCGTATATATATATATATATAACACTGGAGATGTTAGAGACTAGCTGCTATCAAATCCAACCTGGATTCTATGAACTCACAGTGTGAACCTGTGACGGATACACATGAGGATGTTTTTGCAAAGTTAAATCTCCAGGAGACTGCATAATTATTATGGGAGTCTGGAGCGGCCAGCTGTTAGCAAAAGAATAAAGACGAGCCAGAGGAAGAGAGAGAGAGAAGGGGACGGCCAGGGAGTAAGAGAGAGAGAGAGAGAGAGAGAGAGAGAGACAAATTAGGTTTGTTTGAAGCAGGTTTTCTCTTTCCTCGTCTCCCTTCTTTCTCCTCCCTTTTTCTTTTTCACCCTCATCATCTTCATCTTCATCAACCTCATCCTCATCATCATCATCAGCATCATCAGCATCATCAGCATCATCATCATCATCATCGTCGTCATCATCATCATCATCATCATCAGGGAAAGGCACTTTTCCAAGTTCCAGGTCTAGCAAATCTCTATCTCAATGCTTCACTCTATGATTGCATGCAAATCATACACCCCCAGATCACAGAATTATAGAATAAAGATGAACCAGCGAGTCACATCTTATTCTTTTAATAGCACTTTCCAGTCGAGATGAATTCCAACATAATTGAAAATCACTTTACCACAGTGCCAAGCCTGTTAGAGAATCTGTCTGAATTTCTGATAATGTGTGCCAATATGGAACAAGTAGGTCAAGACCCGAGAACAAGACCAAGATGGAATCAGAGCCGCAGTGACTAATCAATGAAAATATCTCCTGCTACTGTAAATGTGAGATGCAGAACAGAAAATCGATGAAATGTTGCCTTGTTATACGTATCGCCGTTAGAAAAGTCCGATTCAGTGTTCTGTAATACGCATAACCAACATTTGCATTCTCGGAGTTAATGAAATGAAACAGTCATAATAATATTTGTGTAAGTTGCAAAGCTTTTCCTATTGCATTTGTGTAATCAAAATATGAGATAAGGTTCTGACAGGAACACAGATAAACATGATGCATTATCCTCATTAAGAGAGACGCTCTCATTTTGCATTCCGTCTGCGATTCTGAGTCCAAAAGTGTGAGTACAGCATTTTGTTTTATGAGCATTGCAAATGAAAACCCTGTTGAGATAACGGAGTCAAGGCAAATGCAAAAAGGTGGAATTTTTTTTTTTTTAAATTAATTCCTCATTCACAGAGGGTTATCTATCCTAGAGTTTCTTCTTCCTCTTATTTAATGTAATTTGGATGCCTGGGGATCTGCAGATATTAGAAGAGTTTCATTAGTAATGGATTCACTGAGGAGTTTTACTGCCCCATTGTTGTTTAGAAAGTGCTTGATCAGAGTAAGAAAGAACATGAATTTCCCTTCTCATTCCATTTAGAAACATTTAGTTCAATAAGTAAAGAACCGTGAGCGCAAAACAAATATGAGAGGAGATCAGATCACTTAAAGATGTAAGAAACACAAGGCTGCTGCTGTTTTGTTGCCAAATATGCGGCAAATTGTATATTAATGCGATTCCAAATTCATTTCAGAGCAACGTTGGGATGTTTGCAGCCACCATCAGACACTTTAACTTGATGAGGGATCTGATGAAGGTGTTACAGGTGTACTTAATCGTTCATGTCATTACTGTACAGGAGAGATAATATGTTTGCGTTCAATCGTTGCGAGACATTCCTATGTGGGTTTGAAGGGTGTGTGTCACCCTGCGTATGTGTATGTGCATCTATGACAGTCAAATGGGTATTCTGACGCAGGTTCAAAGGCGGCGATTTGCAATGCAGATGCAGCTGCAATTCATAGCTGAGGTCAACAGTGTTCACCCTCATCTGATTTTTATACTTACATTGTAAAGTGTGTACTCTGAGCTTTTCATAATAAAATAAATGTAAAATGTTTTTTTTTTAACAATCATTAATTTTAATGGTTTGAATTAAATGCAGACTGCTGCTGAGTTTCAAGCAGCACCATGGGATCATCCAGGATGTCTGCTCAACACGTCCACTTCCTCTCTATTCTCATTAAGTACAAAAGACTCTCCCTGACACAAACATAGAATACCTTGAAAAATCAACAATGGAATATATGAGCAATAATAATATCAAAACGTTTTACAAGCCCTTTCTACTCTCTTGGTTATTTTTTTGAGTTTGGAGGATTTTGCTTTGAAAAAAAGACAAAACTGACTGAAATAGAGCAAAATGCACAATATCAACGATTTGAAATATTAAAGATCTGGATTTTCATAGTAAAAAGTGAGATATTTGACTGTGATAAGAAGCAGCATTGCCCCAGTTGCAGCAGATGGATGGGTGTTGGGTGTTTGGTGTTTGATGTTTGGTGCTTGGTGTTTGGTGTTTGGTGTTTTGTGTTTTGTGTTTGGTGTTTGGTATTTGGTGTTTGACCCCTGTACCTTCTGAGCTCGCCGTTTGTCTGCTCTCTGGTTCTGGTGATAGATGCGGCTGAAGTTGGAGACGATCACGGGCACGGGCAGAGCGATCACCAGCACGCCGCTCAGTGAACAGATGGAGCCAAAGATCTTTCCAGCAATGGTCTTTGGCACCATGTCTCCATACCTGCAGAGAAGAAGAGAAGCGAAGAGGAAAAATCAAGACAGATGTATGATTCTGTAGGAAGATTTTCACCTTTACCGTAAACCCAATGTCTCTTTTTTCCTGTCCCTCTTTTTCTGTTTCCCTGTCTCACCTTTGGTCTCCATTCCAATGATTTTCCTGTTGTTCTCCTCATTGTATGGGGTTCCAAAAACCCGATAACACCGGTGAATGGCGGTTGTAAAAGGCGGACAGAGGCAGAGAGATAGGCCAGCTGCTGTCTACGGCAGTTAGACAGGCGTGACAAAGCCAAGCTGGGGAGGGGGGCGGGGGGGGGGGAGTTAGGGACCTAGTGCCAGGACAAAGCCGCGTTTGGTTTGGCGGTGAGAGGCCATGATGGCGTGGAGTGGAACATGCACATTTAGAAACGCGAGGGTGTAACTGGTGAAGGAAAGACAGTAGAATCCTGTCATGGAGGCGATGCTGACATGTAGCTGAGGTAGTGGAGAGGAAACGATTTGTCCTGGTGCATGATGGGTATCATTTTGAAACTTTGATATTCTGCACATTGGCGACTACCCTTGTAACACTACTCCACTGATTTCTCCCATCCAAAAAACCGATGGAGCAGCAGTTTGATTGGGTTCTCAAGGTTTGACTCAAACATGTACTTGTCAGGAGATGCTTCCCCCTCCCCCCCTTTTTCTCTCTGTGTCTCCTCCACGTTTCCTCTCCACTGCATTCTCGAAGGCTCTTGACAGGTAAAGAAACCCGGCGCACTGTTGACCACCGCTTCCTCTTGAGGGACTCTGGCTGCACAGGCACAGGTGGGTGCCAGATTTCCGCTTTTCTTGCTTGCATTGTTTGGTCAAAGCTCCCACTCCATGCTGAAAAACACCATAATCGCTAGACTTGGACACCTTCTGCTAAGTACCCACAGAGTGAAGAGCGGCCCGGATTATTGCACACACCCAGCCTTCTGCTCTGCCTGAGTAAATACATGCAAGAGAGAGCGAGAGAGAGAGAGAGAGGAAAGGAAATGTGTTCAAATCCGTCTTTTTTTTCTTTTGAATATTTGGATTGACAGATGACGCACAAGAGTCTATTAATGGAACCAACAAGCAGGACAAAGGTTTTACTGCAATTATATGACCAAAACACTATAATCACCCTTATTACAGCTTCTACACTACAAAATAGCTGATCATCCTTGCCTGTACCAACAAGGAAAATGTGAAATAACAAAACCTTCAGGATAAAGCAGGACGCTCACCTTAGAGAAAATGAAATCTATTAGCTCCACCTGAACTCCGCCTGCTCCCAGGGGACCGTCTGAAGGTTACACTCACTGTCACTACAGCAACTAACATTCATTTGAAATGTCTTCCAATCAGGAACAATATCAAACTAATTTGACCACAGTGCGTTGGTCGGATCAGTTCCCACCGTATGTGACTGTACAGATTTCGATACTTCAAGCCTTCACTTCTCTCGTTTAACAACTTTTTATTTGAGAACTCAGCGCAGCGTACTCCCGCCTGTTTTTGCTGAGTTCAAACAGCAAAAACAGGCAGGAGTACGCTGCATCTTTAACAAGCTACTTAAGAGATTTGAGCGTGGCTGCTCGTCCTTATCGTCGCCCTGTGCTCCTCTTGGCTGCAAGACAATCAGACAAAGGATTTCACAGCTCACTCTGCTCTCATCTGCCTGCCTGCCAGCTGATGAGCGGTGACATCATCCTGACCGTGAGTCTGACCACTTTGGTGTGTGTACGTCGTGTGTCAGAAATGATTACGGTGTGGAAGATTCAAACTCTCTCTTCTTCTATAAATCCAGCCAATCACAGCAGAGCAAAATAAAGCAAATCCATCCATCTCTGAAATGTTTGGAATTTAGGAATGAATGTTTTTGACTTGGTGATGGTACAGAGATGTTATTTACTTGAGTTTTCAACGTTCAGAGCGGAATCAAGACAATAAAGACAGTGACTTGACACATCAGTAAGAAACCTTCTCTACTCCACATAATTGTTAATTACAGATTCAACTGTTATTGACGACCAGCAGTTGCAAAATAAATATTAATTAACGCAGGTGAAGACGTGTTCATCCCCCAATCAGCAAATATGCTTTGGTTGTACTCCTTCATTAGCGCAGAGGACTGTTATTAACCTCACAATTGGCTGGTTGGCTGCACGGTGGTAGCCGTGCGTGTCTAAAAATAGCCCAGTTGATTATTAAGTAAGTAATGCGCTGAGGAGAAACCCTTAAAGAGGAGCTAATGTGTCGAGACAATGGAGTCAGGTAGCAAACAGCAGCGGGCCTGTTTGTGCTGTAAATGGACTTCTGCAGGCATTCATTACTTTGTTTTTCCATCTGCCACACTTCACAACAGACTTAAGAAGGTGGGAAAAATCAATTGGAAGGGAATTTATTTGTGGTGTGGTTTATCTTTTTCAATCATTTTCTTGTTTTGTTCTTCATTAAAAGAACCTCGGCTGTCGCTTCCACAACACGTTTGCAATCCCTTTAAAGAGGCACGCGCTTCAGCTCTCTGATTGGCATCAAATAAAATAGATTGGTTTGGATGTGTCGCACCGGAAAGGCTATGAATCCAAAGCAACCAATTTGTGTGAATGATCTCAGCTCATCTCAGGCAGAAGAACTGCATGAAGTGGAGTGAAACAAAGGCAAACTTTGTTACAGCTGTGATGTTTAATATCTAACACCTCCTGAAGCTGAAGCCTGTTAGAACGGCTCCAGGATGAGGATTGTTTGTAATGCAAGGATAATGTGTGTGTGTGTGTGTGTGTGTGTGTGTGTGTGTGTGTGTGTGTGTGTGTGTGTTTCCGGCTTTGACAGATGTCAAGAGCTCCTATTATAATTTCTAATTCCTTTGATTGTACTAAAAACTTATTGTATCTATAAAAGTGTGAGGTTTTAAGTCAAATCTTCATAATTCTCCCAAATCTATGAGAAATCCACAAACACAGCATGACGAGTATAACCTCATTATCATTCAGACTTCTTTCAGATTGTAGGATTGTTGCAATGACATTATGAATGTCAATGTACTTATGGATTATTGATTATGGATTGATTTGATTATCAACAATGTCTAGCCCTAAAGAGAATTACACAGTTGCAGTAGAAACCTCATCTCCAACTTCTTCATTACACATTCCAAACCAGACAAATGCTTCCATTTGGTGTAATTAACTTCGAGGGAACAAACAAAATGATGGATTTTCTGCTTTAAGTAACCAGGGACTAATTAATAGATTGAAGGAGACCTTTGAAGAATGAGGGGAGGCAGTGGAATACTTTCTAGCAACAACATTAGAGGCAGTGTACTGAGATCTATGGTGCCAGCAACTGACCTTAAAAAGGTTCACAGAATTAAAAGACAACAAATCTGTCACATGTGAAGTGAAGTCCTGAAAATGTTAATTTGGTCAAATTACTTTTTAGTCTGAGTTCAGTTAAACCTCTTAGACTATGTTGCAAACTGTTGATCTTGTTTCAGAAATGTGAATGCTGTTGAAAGTTGTCGCCTGGTTCGGCAGGAGCCATGAAACAAACAGGAGCTTCTAGCACTTCCTGTTCTTGCAGCATTGACGGGTCAAACAGCTCCCTGCAGCACCACCGGCATCTGTTCGCTGCTCTTTTTCACACACACACACACACACACACACACACACACACACACACACACACACACACACACACACACCAATACACACACACACCAATACACACACACACACCAATACACACACACACACACACAAGAACTCCTCTTTTCATCAGTGCAGCAACAGCTCCAAAAACAAATCGGCGAACTGAGCCTCAAGAAAGGGAACACGAGCAACGACTGCCGACTATCCAGGGAGGCTGCAGACAACAACCGTGCTGAGTAAATCTTCACACAAGTCTCACCTCTGCGAGTGTTGATAACACATGAAAGGAGAAAGAGACGAGGCAGAGGGAACAGGACTAAAGAGGGCTAAGACAAGGAAGAGAAACCACCTAATGCCGGTATTACACACACACACACACACACCATACACAGCCATGGGAGGCATGCGGGATATTAGTTTGTGTGACCTGCTGCCACTGAGAATAACACGTCATCCAGGTTGTTGGAGGCATGGAGGGCGACTCACCTGTCCAATCACACACAGGGCTGAAGGAAACAACCTCAAACATTGATCATTCAAAAGCTTCAATAATGATCCAGATCATTATGATTCAGATTCAGACGTATATCATCTTATTGTCCACCAGATTATTAGGTTATTTCTATTATTATCTTAATCCTTCAGGTGTGGATCAATATCTGGATATATTGCACCTGTTGATCAATCATTGTAGGATACACATGCCTGAATGTTGTCATTAATTAAAAAGTAAAAATCATTCTTGTATCTGGATCTACTTCAAAATCAGCTTCCATATCCACTGATTGTTTCAGATGTCAGACAGACAGACAGACAGACAGACAGACAGACAGACGGACGGATGGATCTTCCTGGTGGAGTTAATAAACAATGACTACAGTTCATTCATCTCGGGAGCTTTTCGAAGCAGCGTTGTCCTTTCCAGCTCACCTCCTGCACACACACTCCCTGCTGGAGCTGTTTAGTTCAGTCGCTTTCCCCCTCCGGGTTATTTATTGATTTTCACATCTACTTTTTCCCTGCTGGTCGATTTGAAACACACTCACTGTTCTCACCTGAGGTGCAATGGCCAACGATCAGCGCGTTGTGTGATTCCTGCACGTTAAAGCGAGGCCGTTCATTCCGTCTCAGACTGAAGTCTCCACAGCATGATCGCATGTTAATCATGTCGCGAACCAAATTAAGCTAACAACTTTAATTCAATTCCTCCTGTAGGCTGACACATGCAGGCAGGTCCCACAATCCCAATCATCAGGCGTAATGAAGCACAGAGTCCTGAGGATATGATGGTAAAAGGAGTATTTATCTTTGTCTCTTAGTCTGCAGGCTTACAGAGGTGCTGGGGCAGCAAAACATTTATTGTGCATCAGTGCTGAGCAAGGCCGCAGGATTAACAATTGACTTCCACATTGTGATAAAGGTAATATATGGAGCAACAGTGAGCAGACTGAATGTAGCATTTCAGTAGACGCAGACAGTCGCAGAGTTTTAACGCTGCTAATGTCATGTTTTCTAAGATGGCGTGAAGAAGTGAAGATTTCTGTTCTATTGTCTGCAGTTGATGGCAGACAGATTGATCAGGCTGCAGGGCTCAGGAACGGTTTGCATCTATAATGATGAAGATTTATCTCCTTTATTTCATGTGGAAGGACTGTTGAGGAAGAATCCTCATTCACAATGGTGACGAGTTACACACACACACACAAAAGAATAACTAACTAAAAATAATAATAAACAACAACAACCTCTCTCTTCTTGCTGCTTTGTCTGGTGTTTGTCACTTCTAACACGTTTGTGAGGAAGCAGGAACCAAACCACACCATAGTGTTGTTCATGCTCTGATTTTGGACTTTGTGATGTATTTTAATAAAGAATTGATAAGTACAAGATGTGCCCGGCCTCACTTGTACCTGACTTGGGGCGAAGATGTTGAATGATAAATGTTAAGCATGAATGTACTGTGTTGAATGTAAGTGGTGCTCCTCAAATACATAAAAGTAATGATCACCACTGCTCCTTATGGGAACAGTGATTCTGGAGTGTGTGTGTGTGTGTGTGTGTGTGTGTGTGTGTGTGTGTGTGTATATATGTGTGTGTGTGTGTGTGTGTGTGTGTGTGGGGGGGGGGGGGGGGGTCTATTGGTCAAAAGAGTCTCACCACAGCTAGACTCTCCCCCTGCCACACACACACACACACACACATGCACCCACACACTGTTCTGCCTTCTTCTGCTGATCAGCAATTTACAAATCTGCGAACATTAGTTAATATGATGACAACAATTGTTTGCAAGTCGCATGCAGGCGTGTATTTTACTCTCACCGTGTCTAAAAATAGTAGCAGGATCCGCCTACACAGTCGCACTCTGGAGCCCCGTAAATAGCAAATTATCTTCAAACAATTATTTCAAATGCTTTGTTTTGCCTGTTTGATAAATGAGCCTAGCTGTTCAGGGCCTCCTGGTTGTGTGTGTGTGTCATTCTATTCAAACACACACTGCAGTATGCGGCTCTGAAGGAATACCCACCTAATAGCTGGGGAGGGAATAACCTAAATTAGGCGTCTGCGTCCCTGAGACCTGGTGTGTTATTAGTGTTAAGAATCTAGTTTGCCCTGAGAATAAATATCCTGGAGTAACTGCATAACTTTATCACACACAGTTCATTATCTTGTACAGTCTAATAAATCATTTTGCTTCAGCAAATAAATCATGGAAAAGGTGAAAGCTGCATCCCACTGATCACTTCTGTGCCTTTATTTTTCCCTACAGCCATGAACATATTCCCATTGCTAATTTATTATGGACTCTACCTTCTAAATAACACTCATTGTGAACTTTCCAGTCCAGGAGCGCACATCTGGTGAGTCCAGCGTAAGAAATGAGGAGCCGTAATTACAGCCTGTGTTTTAACCCACAACCAATTAGTTCCTGATCCTTCCCTCTCTTCTTGGCCTTCATCTCTTTTGCCGTGGGGTTATCCAATAGAGCGAGCTGCACCTCGTGATCGATGATGTCTGAATTTCCCCCGGCCATGACGTGACGGAACGCTAAACAATTAGCTGTGAATCTAGAGGAGCTCGCCTCCTGCTGCTCCGGCTGCTCCGGCTGCATCGGCGGCAAAGCGATGAAAACGTGGCAATTAATTAAGCAGGAGGCACAAACCTGCCACTCCCTCTGTAATGCACCAGTCTGTGCTGATCCTAACATCAATCTGGCCTTTCTACCTCTACAGCCCCAAGAAGCAAGCAAGTCAGAGTGGTTACATTGGTGATACATTCAAATGATGCAAAATCAGAAGAGAGCTGTGGGGGGTCAGCGGTTCTTGTACACCCAACAGTAAAACAGTTGGGTGTACAACTGCTACAGCTGCTGCCTGACCTTAAACATACATAATTCATGCATTTTCCCCGAATAACACACCCCAAAAAAAAATAATTGGACGGTTGAAACGTATCCATAACCACAAACACACTCCCCCCCTATAGGCAGGGTCAACGGGACACAGTTACATCATTATTTGTGTCTTGTAACGTCTCAGCAGAGTAATTGCCGCTGCTTTAGTGCCATGCCAGAGGGCAGTGAGTGACTATTTACGCTTTGAGATCCTCGTTTTTTTGAGATTCAAACTGCCAACCTTCCTAAAATGACCTTTCCTGGCCTTTTCAAGCCACAATTTACTGATGGCAACTATTCAAGACACAAACATACATTACATTATTCATGAGGCAGGAGGGGCACAGACTGGAGATACTTTGTATGTTGACATGTTTTTGGATGGGTACCAGTTTATGAGAGCCCATGAGTCAGAGAGCAGCGGCTTAGTGTTTCTGCCACAGATGGACATCCAGCAGTCACTACTGGGTCACACACAGGCTGAGAGCTTCGGTCCCTCCCAGCTGGACTCACACACAGCTGCTCGGATACTTAACCTTTTCAAACACAAGTTACGAGGGAAGACTGAACAAGATTGTGCCTGAGCAATGGTGAAAAAGATAGATATGATGATCCCAAATGGAAGTGACGAGTCAGAGATGAGATTAGATTGACCCCATCTCACCTTTGAGTGGAGGATATGATCCCTCATAGCCTCACGAGCCACATTTGCCGATTTGTGTTCCTTTAAGCACACTCAGCTACTCTCTTTTACTGTATTTCCCCTTTTGCCCAGCCTCTAATCAGCTGTTTCTTGATTGACTTCATTAGAAAGAGGGAGATGAGAGCAGAAATGAAAAAGCCTTCTTTGGGATCTTTTTAAAAAGCCTCCTAAGTAGGTTACAGCAGAAAGTAGGCTGCCAGAAGCACTCAGGAGACCCAAGGAGCTACTGTTGTATCACTCGAGAGGGGTGGCATCCCACTTCAGGAGTCCACATGATGAGATGAAAGATGGGAGAGGAGAACTGCAGTGTTTGTGATGCAGCAGGTAGAGTGGAGAGCTCACAGATATCCAGGCTCATGGGGTTCATACATACTGAGGGATGCAAAGGAAAAGCCTGATAAAAGATGAAATCATAGGCTCAATAGCGACTCTATGGATCAGCTGCCTCCTGTGTCTTCCCTTCTCTTCTACACACAATTTAAAATGGTTGATTTGATACAAGAAGATGACTTTAAAGGGGAAAATATTGTAGATTTGCACATTCTTATTTTGTTTGGTCTATTTTCAATCCTTTGCAATGCTTTAATATGTAAAAAAAAGATACTGATCTGCTTCTAGGCTCTTGCTGCAGCACCAAAGTGTGCACTGAGAGAAAACAAACCATTTCAGACACCGTCTCCTTCCCAAAAATAAACCTGATTTTAACAAACAATCATGGATTCTTGACGCATCATATTCTTCCACTAACTATGGAGCCGCGAGCCACATAGAGGCAAAGTGACACGATTTGCACACGATATTTATTTAAACAAGGCGACGACAAGCGAGAAAATACGACTTGTTCAGAAAAATAAATTCCACATTTTGTTGCTATTCATCGGTTTGCTGATGTTGGCGTGAAACCACAGCGGCTCTGCCAGAGGGAACAGCGCTGAAGAGGTTAACGGGGTGATCGCTTAAGCTTTTGTCCGTCTCTCCATGGACTGTCTCTGAGGTACGATAAATGTGGGACGTGGTGTGACAGATCATCTTTAGAGAGAGAGAAGCACACAGGGCGAGTGTGAAGTGAGTCAGGCTTTTGTCAATGTACGAATAAAAGTAAATCAGAGAACACATGCAGACAAAAGTGTTGGGTCCATTCATTCAGATTGAACAGCCTGAACTTTATCGACACATGCGACGCCTCTATTTCACTTCAAAAGGGGGACAAAGACAATTCAGCAAAACAGCGTAGAGGTGTTCTAATTAGACGTGTTAATTAAATTGTTGAGCCGCAGATGTAATCTCATTAAATGATATCATCGGTAAGTTTCTGTTGCTTTTCTCTTTCATCACGGACAAAAACCTAATGGGAGAACAGAACCCTGAGAAGTCCAAAACTCTAAAGGGCACAAACATGGAAAATGGGCAGCGAACAAAACAGGAGGGAGGATAAAATGTAAGCGAAGTGCGGGATTGATCTGACCGTCTCTATTCACTGGACTCTTAAATGATTTTCACAGGCCAATGTTACATCAGACAGCAGTATCAAAATAAAGTACATTTTCAAATTTGAATGTATTAATACAGGATGAAGGAGTTGTGCTGTCATGTTCCCTTTGCCTCTTCATTTCTTTTAAAGAGAATTTTGCAGGGGAATATGGCCACAGTGAAGTTATTAACGGGGAGGCAGTAGCTCAGTGGGTAGAGCTTCCGAGGTGCCCCTGAGCAAGGCACCAAACTCTCAATTGCTCCCCCCTCTGCGAAGGGTGGTAATGTAATGTAAGTCGCTTTGGATAAAAGCGTCTGCCAAATGATTGTAATGTAATTAAGTCTAAATGTAACATATGACTCATATATAATTCATATATCATGTTAAAACTTGAGATTTAGCCCAGAGAATGAAAATGAATTCAACTTGTGTCAACACTAAATGTTGTCCTAATGTGTGTGTTTGTTTGTTTCTGTTCTTTGTTTGCCACTCATCAACCACACTCATCAACCAATCACGTCTCCACTCCAGTTCTCTGCTCCACACCTGTTCCCCATTTCCTCCTTTGAGCCCCTCAGTGTTCATATCAGCCTGTTCTCCTTTGTCCCTTTGCCAGATCCTCCTTGTTTGTGTCCTGATATGTTTCCTCTTCTGGCTCATGTCCCTGGCGTGTATTTGCGTCCTCACCCTGGACCCAAACCCATGACAAAAAGAGTTTATTAAAAATATCCCAAAAATAAAGGAACAGCTGAATAAACAGATTTTCTTCTGTGGTTTTATCTAAATATGCTCTGTTTTGGTTCGCTCCTTTTAGCTGATTTGGCTCCCAAAAATCACAAATAGAACACTGTGCAGTTATGTGGAATCCGAAACAATTAATTCATGATCCTTTTGTGTCGGATTAGACGAACCTGAAACAACTTAAATGGCAGAAATAAGTGGAAGGAGTGATTTAACGATGGTTTCAGTGCTGCAAACATTTCACAGGGCGGAAACACAAACATTTAGGAAAGGCAGAGACAGAGAGCGGCTTTATCACAGCCACAGTGCAAAGAGGATCACAGACAAAGAAAGAAAGCATGCAAGGTTGTTTCACTCTGGCATGCATATGGAGAATCTGATGTTCAGAGACAAATCAACACCCAGGCCTCAAAACCAACCTGCTGTAATGTCAAACACATTAAACCGGCAGATAGTGTGAGACTCTTCACACAGGGCTTTCAATTATCTAAACACGAGGCGAAACCTTGTACAAAGACGTGCATTTTGTTCTTGTGTATGTTTGTGTAATTCCTCGACGATTACCGCCTGTTTGTGCTTGTCTCTTCGTGTTTTTTCGGCTTTAAAACAAACAGTATTTACGCCCGTGTTCCCCTAGGCAAACATCTGCTCAGGCGCGATAGGTTTTTAAATATTACGGCAGCAAAGCCTCCTCAAGCTACTCGGCAGCCGCGGAATGAATTATATTTGACATTATCCATGGGGTGATAATGCAGGGCAATTCAGTGGCAATGAAAAACACTTTATTTCCCTCCGTTATGTACATGCAGGTCGATTTCCTAATGCTCAGCGGGCGACTAGTGTCTCTAAGAACTCGGCGATGAATGAATGAGCTCCGGGGTTGCCGTTTGTGTCACTGTAATTTTCATGATATCTCTGTTTGGGTGAAATCATGCGGCGAGAGTGATAAGGAGATGAAGAGACCGGGGCAGAAATACAACGTGTGAGCAGCGGCTTGTAATAGTATGGAAATGTGAGTCATCCAGCAGGGAGACAAGATGCAGTGTAGATGTGATCCGGCAACACGTGCAGAATAAAAATGGACTCCAGCCGATCCGGGGAGATTTTCAAACTGCCTGTACACGTTCCGATAGAAATATACAACTGAGAATATGCTTTGAAATCTTTCACTGTGAAGCGATGGCAGAGGAGGACAAAGATCACATAGTTTTGAGTAACTGATGATAAAAAGTGTTATGTGCTCTTCTAACTAAATGGTGTCTTTGAAACATCAGGGATTAAATAAAGCTCAACAGCAGAGAGAGTAAAGCTTCCTGTACATTTATATATATGTACTTATATACTGTAGTGGTTGAAAATGGATGAGAGTTGTTGTGGCTGAGTACCAATAATTGCTTCTTGTAAAAAAACCCCAAAAGAAAGCCTCATTACTTTCACAGGTGACACCCATGTGTAAGAAAAAACAACGTAGTAGTTGTTTATGCGTTTGCGTCTTTGATGTAAAAATACTTATCTTCTGAGCAATATGTGAAAATCCTCTGAAGGACCTTGTTGATGTGTTTACACGTGCATGGAGGCTTTTTGTCCTGAGATTCTTTCCACCTGGATTGCGATGTTAAGCATCTGTTATTGCACTGCAACGTTCTACCTTCTAATTACATGTATCCACAACACAAGCAGGCGCAGCAAGTCAGACTCCTGGCACACACACACTCGCTCTTTGCTGTATCTGTATTCAAGGTGCAATAGTCGGGTAATGATCATCTCTGGTGGGGATTAGAGAAGGGAAGGACAGTGATCATGATTAGTTTGCCCCGAGTCATTCGCTGGGGCTGAGAAGAAGTCTTACAACAGAATCAGACCAAAGTTTGGCTTTGATAAAATAATCAATAATCACCTGAAGCATCCTGTGGAGATCAGATGGCAGACCTGACAGCCAATAGGATTTAGTGCAAAGAAGCGTAAAGGTATACTTGTACTGTATGTATGCACCTGTCCATATGTTAAACCTTACAAAAAAAACAAAAACACACACACATTTCCTCATAAAAGTCACTTTCAGAAATATACTGTATTGATTCCTGCGAGGTGCCGACATCTCCTTTATCATCCCTGTTTGATGTCAAACAATCCGAGGTTGGCCAGAGAGAACAGAACACGTCCACTCTATTCAGAGCTCTGCACCCACTGTGGTCCTCAGCGGGACAGTCTGCAGCCCGGCTCACCTCCCCTCCCCGGCCCACTCCGGCTTTGAGGCTTCACCTCCTGCTCTTTCCCGCCGACCTCAACCTTTAACAGCACGCGAGCACAGGAGGAACCGTCTCCCTCCATCTCTGCGATTGCACCAAAGTCAAAACATTTTTCTAGTTCATCAAAGCAACGGGTCAGTCTGAGGAGCCGTGCTGAACTCAATCCCGTCTTGGTGAAATATACCATGTTTATCAATGTACTGACAGAGTGCCGTGCTGAAACCTCTGAAAGTACTCACAAAAAAAAGGTTTCAAACATTGCATTTCATGTCATGCATCAACACAATGTTTCTCCCTATAATATCTGCAGAGGAATGATTAAGTTGTGGAGGTTTGGCAATTAAAATCATTTATTTAAGCTTAGGGAATGATCATGACACTACTGTTACCATGGGATACGGGTATCAGAATGGCATTACTTTGTGCTATTAAAAATCACCACCAATGAGCATAATCATGAAGCAATTAGGTTTTATAACAAACATAACAGGATGCGCTTCAGGACGTATATAGATGTTATTTGTTGAAGCGAGCCAATCATTTGAAGTGCAATA
The DNA here is from genome assembly GCF_046128005.1 of Genypterus blacodes. Taxonomy (NCBI): domain Eukaryota; kingdom Metazoa; phylum Chordata; class Actinopteri; order Ophidiiformes; family Ophidiidae; genus Genypterus; species Genypterus blacodes. The sequence goes on from NW_027466831.1 coordinate 3,470,239, forward strand.
AATAGTAATTAAATTGTCTATTTGAAAGAAAATATCCTACTCAATTTTACTTCATTAAATGTTGACATAAAATTCAAAAACCAATGTTAAAAAAAACAGTTAAAGTCCTTTGTAGGTGAAGTTATCCAGACATTAACATATTATTTCATATTATTGTAATGTTGCAGGCAGTCCGGGTGTTGCTGGTGCTGATGGCGGCTCTAGAGTTGCAGATGTACTTCACAACATAAAGTACAAAAAGCTTTGGTGGAGTTAGTTCCTATATCTGCGGTTCTGGTCAGGCCGGTGTTATTAGTCCGGAAACATTGAAATGGTCATATGATTGTGGAATGTGATAATTGTACAATGGTGCGGTAGAAAATAATTGTTTTTATTTCTTGTTTCACAGGAACATGTTGTTCAGTCTGTGTTAGCGGTATAATACAAGAAAAGGGCTTTTCATTTCAGCCAAGGGCATCAAATAAAAGCATTTGAACTGTGGGTTTGCTCTTTTGTGCTCCACTGAGTGGCGAGGCACCTCCACTGAAATCAAATAACTCAGTCAACCTTTGGCTCCACTCATGGTAACTCTGAGCAATTCACCTTGCACAAGGCCCCGTAATTTAAAAATCACCTTTGTTTTCGCACTGTGGGGGTGTCTGCGGCGTCCAGCTGTCAGAGACGTTTGTTTACCGCGGTCAGACGGAGCAAGACGAGGCTGTGTGTTCCACAAATTACATCCAGCCACTTAGCTACACTTCCCTGGACTGGGCAAGCGAAGAACACAGCAACACAGATCAAACAGATCAAGGCTTCTGCGTGTATAGCGAAAGTGGAAAATTATTAACTTATTTCCAATGCATATACAGAGAAGCAGAATTAATCACACAGAGTGCAGCGGGGCGGTTCTGTGCACATGCGGTGCCTTCACCTGACGAGTTCGTCTCTAAATGCACATCCTTCTTTCCTTTCATACAGACTTAATCTACAGTAACTTTACAATGGGCACATCTTACTTTTGTGGTGTTAATGTGCTTGAGAAATGATGAAAATTTGATGAAGACAAGCCTTTGAAGAGGTCCAGTGTGAGTACATTTACAGTCAGAAAGCAATCAATTAAAATAAGGGAGAGAATGAGGAGAAGGAGAAAAAGACATTGATTTAATCTATAACTGGGCAACAAGAGAAGTTCACCACTGGAGTGAAGAAAAATCAATGCGTAATTAATTAATCAAGATGAAATCACACACATTAATTCTCCAAAATCATTAATTGGACCACTGGCAAGTATTTCCCTTATATTCAGTCTTCATTCTGCCGATAAACAACAGAATATTGTGAGATTCAGGACATTTGGACAAGCTTGGAGGTCAAGCAGTGTATCGTCCCTGCTGAGGTTTTGGTCTGATGGCTTTATGTCCATTTTAATGCTGTTGTGAGCAAAGAGAAACTGACATAATCCTGAAGAGAAATAGAATGGTGAGGATGCATTTCTGTCTGTCTCTGCTTGTGCTAGTGCTGTGATTTACCTACACACTCTGACATGGCACAGTCCACAGTCACAGGGCACATTTTCCAAAGCCCATTTTTGCAGAGTCTGACAAAGAATTAATGTTTAACAGAGCCAAACAGAGCTGGTTAGGAGTCAAGGGAGCCGCACCAAGCAGCGAATCACGACCACATAACAAAAATGAGATGGTTTGGTAAGTTCACAGGATCACTGGGGAGAACTCCGTTTGACCCGGCACTCATTTGGTTCAGCTTCTGCTTTTTGGCCTAACAGACCCCAGTGGTTGTGTTGACACCATTATAGCTGCACACGATGTTAAGACATTCACAGATGTCTTACTTGGCTGTGGGAGTTTTATTTCCACTCACTTAACAGTCTCTTAGGTAAACCTGTACACACACACACACACACACACACACACACACACACACAAGCAGCACCGAACAGGTCGGGAATGAAACCTGTAATTGAAAAAGTTAACATGTCAGTGTTGAGGTTTTGTCGACACTGAGTCAGGCGCTGAGAAACACCTCCTAAATAAAGCTTTTGTGTAGCAACAACTTTGACATTTTGTCGTTCTGAGAGTGTGTGAATGCAAACAGTAAAAGGAAACCAGGTTCATCCACCTCCTGCTATCACACAAACACTCCCAGGTGCCTATTTTTAGCCCTCACAATTGTATTAGCATACATTTTCCACCCCATGCTGTAAAAATCAACAACTATGTTGGACTGCTCTGATTGACTGCCATTAAGTTCTCCCCTGTATAAAAATCCTTTGCAGCTTGTATTCTTTATGGACTCAAAATAAACACATTTAAATGAATCACACACCTCAAGGTAAACAAAGTATGTTTACCAGTGAACAGAGCAGTGAAATGAAACGATGCAGCAGTAACATGAACTACTGCACACATGTATCACACATATAAAGACAAATGATTTGTTATCCATTTCATACGTGTACATATACTGTACAAACTCAACCCAGTGCATGCATACAAATGGAGGGATGCTTATGCTGCAGCAGCTCATCTAAGACTTCTCTCATAAACATGTTTCTGCTGTGATTCAGCTAGCAAATAAACAATACAGAATGGATGTTAGTGCGCGGGACATTAAAAGTGTATGAATACATGAGAATTCAAAGCAAGTAGTTGGAAAGAGTTTGTTTCAGAGAGGGATGTTAAACTATTTGTAAAATTAGGAGCAGAGGAATGGAAGAAGTGGGAGGCACACACTCAGATGTGTTGTGTGTGGATGCTGAATGAGTTCATCTCAAAGCCTGGAACACAATTCATCGTCTCTGAGTGGCCGGCCTGGTTCACTTATGAAAGACTGAACCATCATCATCAACCACTCAACCTATTACACAGTACAGCGCTCCTCTGGTTCTCATCTGTGGCTGCAGAGTGGATGCAGTGCATGGTGTGTGTGTGTGTGTGTGTGTGTGTGTGTGTGTGTGTGTGTGTGTGTGTGTGTGTGTGTGTGTGAATTAGGGTGCTTGGAAACAGTGAAAGCAGATGGGCTGCTTATCAGTTGTGGAGGATTTAGTTTTCTGTAGGTGGGCTGCACCACATATGACACAACAATGAGACACAAAGAGCATTTGAATATTGAGGTTTGCATTTGGATGTGGTCAGATCTAGAATCTTACAAAAACACACACACATCTGCCTGCACCTCTGCATGGTGTTTATTTGATTGAAAAGAGCTACGTTTATTACTTTAGTTCTCGTTTACCTCGGATATGTAATGACTTTTATAGTTTAACACTGTTGTTGTAGTAAAAAAGTGAGAAACTGTGTTAAGCTTTATGCATCTTGGTGTGATTAAACTGCAGTACAGGGTGAAGATAACAAATCAATGTTATGAGACATAGGCAAGATTAATCCATAAACCGCAACAGGTGGTTTATTACATTGTGGGTCATTTTGATCATAACCATATAGTGAAATAGACACTTACAACTGATTCATTCACTGTCTAGCATACTGGGTAGCGGCTAATTCCTGTTAAATCCCTGTGTGGATAAATCGAATAGCACAAATCAGAACTAAAGCGCCTACGGCCATGAGATTTTCCAGCATGAGCAACAAACAAGGCAGCCTGTCTATTCTGTGGCAGACAGGAGGAGAGCACATTGCTGACAGCTCAAGGGAATGGAGCATTGTGCTGCTGCTTCTTCTGCAGAGACAATGACAGAAGAGAAAAGGACACTGGAGACAACATAGACTGAGTCGCTTCGTATCCATGGTGACTCCTCACTACGGGAGCGCTGCCCTGGTTCTTCCAGTGTGACTTGGCGCTTACAATATATCTCCTATGGAGATACAGGAGGCAAACATAGGCAGCCCCTCAGACAGATGAGGTCCTTCTAGATCAGCATTTGCCATTGGAAGTTTAAAGCCTCTTAGTCTCTATGATTTATCTGTACAAAAACATTATCAGTCCATCCTCTTTTCTGCCGCTCTTGGTCTTTATTTGGATTTATCTTCACTGGTTGATGATAGAGCAGCTGTTTGAGTCTTCAGTCTGTTAAATCCATCCTCCTTATACTACATGAACTACACAAACTTGTTCTTTTTACTTTACATACACTGTCCCTGTTGTAATACCGAGTACATGACTTTACAGTCTGTACTACTGGGAATTCAATCTCTGCAAATTGCCATCAGTTTTTCAACAAGTGGCGTCAGAAGGCAGCGTGGACTTTAATCAGCGCAGCACCTGCAGTTGAGGAAAGAAGGACAAATCTCTCGGCAGGTGCACTCAGTTTTTCCTAAGATGTACTCGACATTAATATATCCTGCAGCGGCTGCAGTACGATTTGCTTCATATATTTCAAGAAACTGCTTCAATAAGGAGCTTTCATTGGGCTCCTGTTGTGATTCAACAGCAGGGTGTGACGACTCAAGGGGGGGGGGGGGGCAGGGCACGGTGATTATTTTTTTGGCCAAAGGGATGAAAGAATAAGAGGAAATATTACCACAGTGTGAGGAGTTGGCTGGTATCAGGCACAGGCATTCAAATTCTAGTTAAAGTCACTGCACCCAGCTCTCTGGAATAATGGAGCCAAGGCTTGGATATCCTTGTGTGACTGGTGCCAAATCACAAGGACTAAATATACTAAAACTTGAATTGAAAAGACCCTGAAAGGTGACAATGCACTTAAGTGCCATGTGGCTCTGTATCAGGGAGAATTGCTGCCCAGTGACAAGAAAAGGTAAAAGTCACATTACAATGAAGGCCAAACAGAGCCAGAGGCAGCCAGGAGCCGAGCCCAGCTTCATCTACTGTACTCAGGCTGTGGTCACCTCTACAATTCTATCAATGTGCACACTGCTCTCTCCCTGCTGGAGCACAGTAGGGACTTGAAGTAGCCGCTGTTGCAAGACTGCTGTGCTGACCAGAAAATACATCTGTGCTCATCTGTGCATTGAAGAAAATGACAAGCTGCTGCAGTGTGTGCATCTACTGCCACCGAAACACACAGGTTTCACATAGAGGGTCTACAGGCTTACAGCGATGCTTCAAACCTTGAATCAGTCACAGAATAAAACTTTTATGTATATAGGAGGGGAAAAAAGCTAAGGTAATAGGAGTTTGTAAGATTTTGAATAGTTTGACTACTTTCACATTACTTGGTAAAGCCACAAACCTTGACGGGCGCGACTCCAAATGTCAGTGATCCTGTCAGCAGACTTATGCTGTGTAATCATTACTGTCACACACCGGTGCCTTAACCAAAAGAATCCACCGCTACGTAAACACCGGCTTCTGGAAATGCTGCGTTTAACTGGATTCCCTCTGTCCAACTGATTCATCATTACTGTATGTGATCAGCTAATTATAGAGGTGTGTGGAGCTCTCACGTAACCTCATAAAAAGGATGTCAAGGATTTCCAAGATGAAGACTCGAAGCCACCGAGGAGAAGAGGACGGGGAGGACAGATATTTCCAGAAATGAGAAAGATGAAGCGGTGAGGCCACTCTTTCAACAGGTGCACACGGGTTTCCATCCACACTACAATAAGGATGTTGTCGCTGTTTGAAGGTCTGATTGCTTGACCATCAGTGCCTCATGCTGACTGAATCATTAAAAAAGTAGTTTGTTGTGAATCTATTTTGGAGTGTGAGTGAGTGTTGTGCGATCGTCTTGTGTGTCTCTTTGCCAGTAAGGAGTGTCAGCGTATAAACCCAAAGAGTGTCTGACATTGCTGCCTCGTTATGAGCAACTCAGAAAAATCCAGAAACAACACTGTCCAAGCAACTAAATAAAGAATAACATTAGATTCAAATGAGATAAACAGTGAGTGAGTTTAATAGCCCTCAAAACTAAATCTTGACGCTAAAATGGGAGCAATATTATTATCTGTCCTCTAAGTTCCAGTTTGCCTGTTGCGGTCAAAGATACAAGGTTTATGAGTCGTGATGCTTTTACTGTTTGGGGGATGTTCGCCCATTTGTGAAGTGAAGAGGCAACCTGCAGGGACCCACACACACACACACACACACACACACACACACACACACACACACACACACACACACACACACACACACACACACACACACACACACACACACACACACACACACACACACACACACACACACACACACACACACACAAATCCAGACAGCTGTCATGTTTGATGAGCAAGCCTCGCCATGAGGGAATTTAACATATGACAAATATATCACAACTGATGTCGTCGCCGGCTGAAACTGCAGGATAAACCTTTTTTCCAATGCCGAGCCTTTACTGCGCACACACACACACACACACAAATTGCCTCATAATGGCTGTCCCAGGCCTCAAAACAGCCTTTTGAGCCCTCACACTTCCTGATCAGAGGTGAAGTATTGAGTTCCAGCTTAAGGTGGACACTGAGAACCATTCTTGTCAAATACCATCCATCAAAAGCACTACATGGTTACTTAGCAACTCTGACGTTTCCTGCCCTTCACATTCATCATATATGCCTATATACTGTATGGGCTAATGTTCCCTTTTCTGGACTATTTATCATGCATATGGATATCTATCAAGCAGATAAACATGACTTCCCTCTTCCTGACGGTCAGCTTGACCTGTATTTCCACTCTTTTTCATATCTTTATGTTTGAAGTTGGGTGTATGAATACCTATCCAACATTTCTGTAGATGCCAGACTTTAATTCATGCCGGACAGAGGTTGTGTTTGCTAATTCTTTTTTTATTGGTTACCTTCACCTGAGCATGGTGTGTGTGTGTATGTGGGTGCATGTGTGTGTGTGTATATGTGTGCATGTGTGTGTGATTTGCAATTTTCACACCAAGATAACCCTCCATCACAAGTATGTAATAGTTCAATCTGGAGCTCAACCTAAATTAAAATTAAGGTTCAATCATGGCACTTGATTGTTCTGTTAATCATCTTTGGAACATTCATTTGCCAATCCACACTGCTATTTATAAGGGACTGCTTGGAAATGGATGCAGTGTATTTTTGATGGATGTTTACATGCAATTCACTTGTTCAATTTACTCCTCCAGTTGTTTTGTAATTATCTGACACGGGCTGCTTGATGATGTTTTAATGTCTGCTAATATGCTGTCATTGTTTTCTCTCTCATTGTTTTCTCTCACGTACATTATTTTCCACGTTTATCGCCACATGTTAGGGTGTGGTGATAGAAGGAAAGACAGAAGAAAAGTGTGTGAACATGCAGATGAAGACTAACATTGCTGTGAGGTGTTCAGGGTCCTCTCTGGTCCATGATGGGACTCAAGCCAAACAGACTAATGGGAGAATCTTAGCTGCAATTTTACATCTAAATAGGTTTGATGTGTCCAGGCTAAACAGGTGCAGCCTAATGCTGTGCCTATCGGTGCCAATAGTCTTACCAATTTTGAAATCTGCTAAATTACCTTCCCAATAATAAACATTCACTTAACATGTGGTTGGTTGACTGTATTCATTGTAATCTTACTGCTTGAGTTCTACTTTAAATGTTTTTGTCTTTCTTAACTTCAAAACTGCAAAGGAGAAAAAAAAAAAAAAAGACAATACACATAAATGATGTCATTGGAATATAAATACGCAGACACAAAGAGGATGTCATCTCAAACAAGTTCTGCACAACAATCTGGCACCAAAGCCTCAATATAACACATTTTGTTATAATCTCCTTCTGTCTATGACAAACGATGGTTCCTTGTCAAAGTTATGGCTGCTGCAGAACAGAATAGACAGAATAAGTGCCTTTGTGATGCGGCAGAAAGAGATAATGCCACTTCTGAGAGTTGGCGTGTTGCAAAAGATAATGAAACACATGAATTTGTGATTTCATGCTAAATAATTGTGTGTCAGCCGTGTAAAGTTCAAATATGTGGCTACCTGGAGTAATTAAGCGTGAAAGGTCAGCAGGGGGGCTTATCGATCGCTCTCGCACACAGAAGCTTAGATCACAGTAAAACAGTATCATCGGATGTTCAAGTGTTCCTTGACTGAACTGTTTACTACAAATTACAACATCGTAAGTAAGTAAAAAAACTAAACCATTAAAATATAAAAATTAAATCAATGAGCACCACATGAGCAATTTACATGAACGCTCATCAAAATGACTTCCAGATGTTGAGCGTCAGAGTGACCGAGTGCTTAAATGCTGTATGCAGAACACATTTATTCATATTGGATACATTATGCGGTAAATACAACCAAGATCATAACTTTATTTCAGCAAAACAAGTTCACTAATTGGATATTAATGAATGTATGAAGTTTTCAAAAGAATCCTTCAGAAATTCAACTGTTTGTATGAGATTTGTAAACGTTGCGTAATCATTTTAGCTTGAGCGCCGAAAACCATAACCATCCATCAATAATAAATGCACCTAGAATAGAGAAATATGTATTCTGGGGTGAAAGTCTTCGTAAACAACGGTAAGATATTGATCTCTGAACCATATATGAATGATTTGAGTCGACTTTCTTAATCTAAATGTGATGCGCCAAGGTTAAGAGCATTTAGCGTTTGCTCTTCTTTGTTTTCCAACAAATCCGGTAGCTAATATCCTTGGTGAGTCGAAAGTGTTTGCCGAATGAAATACCAAGAGAAATACAAACTCTAATTGGGATGAAGAGAAATAACAAGTCATCCAGAGAGCCGGCGTCCCAGTCCTTCTCTTCTCTCTCATACTATGCCACTCGCCTCCTCCAGCAGCTGTGAAAACACACACGCACGCAGTCGTGAAAACGTGCGGCGGATAACAAGCCTTTGAGACGCCTCTAATTCTGCGAGGACACCAAGGTCACCGCAGCCTGGAGATGTCAACATAATTGGCATCCAGAGCTGTTGATTTGCTTGAAAAGAGAAGTGTCACTTTGATGCAGCCAAGGATGGAGGAGCACTGCTCGTTTGATGAATGATAACGATTGACTGGAGCCTTTAATGAAGGAATTAAATCTTAAAATGGACGGTGAGAAGCTCCTTGTTGTTTCTGTTTATCATTGTTGCTGTGTCTTTCCCTCGTCATCAACTGTGTCAGTCAGCGGCAGAGCTCAAAACTGTCATAAGCAGTGGACTGTGCTATTACTGACATGAATGAGCAATTTGAGCCAGAGAGTCAGCGGTGAGCACACAGGACTACTCCAGGAAGAAGAGAGAGGAGAGCAATTTTCTTTGATCAGTGTGAGACGCGGTGTATGCAGATGATGCTACATTCTCTTCGGCAGCATTTCACAAAGTTTTTTTTTGCCATTAAATATAACAGAGGCAACTAGAAATGCAATCGTAGAGAGGCTACACCCACGCCACAAGGTCTGTGAGTTTATTGTGGTCGAATAAACGAGTGTTTTCTGCTTGAGTGTTTGTAGAAGTACACTTCAAACAAAGGCAGGATGCAGGAGTGGGGGACTATTAGGTGCCTTAACAGTTGGTACCCCCCCCCACACACACACACCCCACCCACACAAGCGCCACTCATACACACACAATTACAAATGTTGATGACTTCACAACGGTTAACAGCAGTCACGCAGCAAACACACATGTATTTCACAGCCAGTGAATTATTCCCATCTGTCCCAGCACTCAAATCCTGTTTTCATTATCAGCATTCAACTGGTGGTTTTCATGTTGTGGGATTATAATGTTGTATTAAAGTGAGTTTTCTGACTTTGACCACACATGCCACTTGTAAATCTTGGGACAAAATTCAAAATGTTGTTTTCACAGCGCCTCCATCAGGTTGACTGATGGTTCTTTTGGTTGCATAGAGAAATGAGTGCAAACATGCACAGGATTTGGTTACAACAGATGAGCATTTTCTGTAGAATGAGACAATTTCACACCATTCAAATTTGGCGTGAAATTGTGGCAAACAGTGAGGAGTATCAACAGATGCCAGCGATGACGACCAACCTGCGTTGCAATCCACAGTTACAATAGACTAACATCATCAAATACGGATAGAATTACTCTGAGGAATAAATGTATGAATGAACCAAATCGTCATTTCACTTCTGCTACTTCACAGAAATAAATTAAACTTGATATAAATGCTTGGTTTTACAACTGATGGACTCGGTCTGCATATAAATTTGTATTTATACAACTCTTCAATCGCAGCGACTGAAACAGAGAGCTTAAGCCTGAACCACAGAGCTGCATTTGAGACTATAATGGATCCATAAATAAACAAATGGTGGCGAAGGGAGTACACACTCACACACACACACACACACACACACACACACACACACACACACACACACACACACACACACAATCAACTTGTTTCATTTGGTGCCAGTGTGATTTTGTAAAGATACAATCTGAAAATCTAAATGATCCATCTCGTTTTGACTGGATTTTTAAAGGACCTCTCAGACGGTGTAACTGTATCCGCCTGTATCCTTCCTCCCTGGCAGCACATTGGAGGTGATTAGTATATTCTTTCCTTTACCTTTCTCTGTGTACCTGTGTAAGCCAAACCCTTGCCAGCTGTGTGGTGAGATAAGGGCCATGCGTCTAAAAATATCTCTCATTCAGGGTACAGAGCATTTGTAGCCATTCAAGGCTCCTCTTTGTGTTCTGATAAAAACATCTCCAGAAAAAGACACATCAAGGAAACTGTATATGAGATTGAGATAACGCTAACACTAATGCTAACCCTAACCCTTTGTTACTTTTCTTGTATATCCCCATGGTTTCTAATTAAAAATTCTCTGTACAGTTGAGATCTGAAACAGAATCTTCAAGGATGATTGACTGGACAACTGGAACGCTATGAATTATTTCAAAATCTAATTATTTCTATAAAATTCTTTAAGCGAGGTCGCGTTTAGCGCCACACAATTGACCAAACCTCTGTGAGGTTGATCGCTTTTGATTGCGAATGAGGAGGAAACAGTCGGACGCTGCTCTGGACGTGTGGAGGTGATCACTTCATTTCATTATCACGCCGAGGCCCGAATGTGCTTTAATGATTTGAATGTTGCATACATGTTGTGCTGCTAAAGACGGCAGCACTCATACAGCACAAGCACAGATCCAGTAGGCGAAGAAAAGACAAAATGAACCTATGTCTTGTGAGAATGCTGATGTAATCCAACTAACAGGGCTGAGAACATTGACACTTCCTGCAGCATGCAAAAACATAATGAACATAATGTCCTATTTTGCAGTAAGTGGATCTTCAACATTTTCTCCTGTAAGATTCTAATGACTGTGTGTTCTACAGGGAGAGAGAGAGAGCGAGAGAGCGAGAGAGCGAGAGCGAGAGAGTACTGAGAATATTAGTATTCCTGACAGCACTATATTTTGTAGCTTTAATTCATTTTAAATGAGTTTAGGTGTTAAATGAACCTGTGCTGGAGCTAAATTAAATTCCACAGCTATCATTGGAAAGGTTTCTATTAAACAGTCGTCAGTTGGGAAATTGGCTCCCAGAGCATTTTTGCCAGATAAAGGCATAATATTTCTAATTTCCTACAAGCGCTGCACTCATTCTGACCCCAGAGGTGTTGCAAGACAATAATATGCTTCTTTTTCTCTTTTGTTTGTTTTTGGAACCAGGGTGCCATTGAAAGTCATCACAATACGTAACATCAAAAGAAAGGTTGTCCTTATAAACTATGCAGCTCTATCCTGAATTATGTACGGAATTATGAGCCTTTCCAGAATTACTAACCAGGACATGTGTTGCACATCATGGGGCCGCACTGAGGTTTTTCTCTTGCCAAATGGCAGAAAAATGAAGAAGGAATCAGAAGAAAATGCTGTCTTTGCATTAATGCGTTGCATATTTTGGGTGTTCCTCTGGGGGAAAATGTGGGCCGACTACGACAAGGGAGGCAATCAAGCTAATTTATATGCTCTAAATGCAAGTGACAGAGTTCGTCAGCTGTATATGGTAACAGAAGGATGCCAAGGGTCAACAGGTCAAAGCTGAACAGCACTGTTGATGAATAAGGCAGAAGATGAACTGGTGACAGTCTGCAGCACGCACAATGTAGAAGGATTCTGTCAAACGTTGGTCTTTAATCGGCCCCTGCAATCCCCGTAACACAGCGTTGTTAGGAGCACGACTGACCTGACCTCTCTCCTGACGTTTAGCACCTAAAGCTCAGTCCATTTTGCCTAATAGAGATGTTAAGCACACCGAGCGGAGAAGCTAAAAGTCTCTCTGAAAAAAGAAGCGGATTATATATAGCCACTGATTAAGGCAGAGATGGGAACATGACCTACATGCATAACAACATTTCGCTCACTTTCTGCTATACAGAACAAGCCTTCGTCCAGGACCAGGACTCCACAACTGGGAGAATCACTCTAATTATAACACCAGAGTCAGATTTCAATACACACCTCATTAATATTTCTTTCATTATTGGGTTAATCGTGTTTTTTTTAATTTTTTTTATTTAGGTGTGACAGACTTGGGAGAGCCGAGAGAACCTTTGCTTTCAGTGCATCCGTGGTGCAGGTAAAATAAATGCCCAGCCCAATCAACTGTACATGAATCATATATGAGATTACAGCTGAAACTGATAACTATCAGTCACACTCACACACTCACACACTCCCTCAGCCTGTGTTCTGAAAATAGCTGCTCCCCTGAGAGGCTCGTGGGGGGTGAGATGGGTGAGAAGGAAGGGGAGCAAGAGTACAGTAGTTAGGGGTAAAAGAGAGAGAGAGAGAGAGAGAGAGAGAGAGTTGTGATAGATGGATTTTATTGTATTTTAATAATTTGGTTTTGCGTAAATGAATCAGGGGCTGTCAGTGACTTCCTCACCTGAACATCTCTTCTACAGGTGAAAGGATCGACAGGTGACAGGCAGAAGAGAACACTGATAAGCTTCATGGCGTTCACTGGTGCTCATAATAACTGATAGATAAGCCTCTTTTTACTACAAATCAAAGAGAAAACGGCAGGAACATTTTGTGGGTTTGCGGTGATGAAAACATCACATCAAACATTGCATTTTCCCTGCATTCACTGCTTCTACGGTACATGATCAATTTATTTACTTCCTATGCTTGTGTTGTTTTGATCCTGCAAAAAGATGAAGACTGAACACATAATTGTTGGGATATTATCAGGGCAGCAAACAAAGCAGAGTATTATGCATCCAGATCTATTTATTATAAACTGTGTAATTTCACAGTAACATTATTTTTGAGGCATTAACAGATCAGATTATCTTAGAAATCCCCAAATTCAGTATTATTGTGCTGATAAATCCAGTTTTCTCTACATTAAAGGATTCAAAGGGCTGTAATCTGATCCTATTCAGATATCAAATAAGGAGCAGTATTATGGAGTCCTGTGCTCAGCCTAAGAGAAGGATTTGATGCAGAGAAACATGTTCACAATGATGAGTATTCATCAAGTGATTATTTTCCTGATTGCCTTGCTTTAGTCATTATTGACGAGGAGCCCTATTAAAGCAGAGGACAGACACTCTGCTGCCTATTGTGTGATGGATATAATGGCTCTGCAGTAATTCATTGATTATAATTTCCAATAATGCTTAGACCTTGGCATTTCAATTCTATTCAATAGAACAGCCTCTAAAAGTACTCATAACACACACACACACACACACACACACACACACACACACACACACACACACACACACACACACACACACACACACACACACACACACACACACACACACACACACACACACACACACACACACACACACACACACACACACACACACACACACACACGATAAGGTCAGCAGGCCTTACATGGTAGAGACACTAATTGCACTGCTGTCTGAGGTTTTATTAGATTTCTTTGTTATTTTCTTTTTTTTTGGGATGCGGAAAGAATATAACATATTTTACAAAACACTCTCGGTCTGCCAAAATGAAAAGCTTTCATTAGAAACTTTATGTTATTGTTCCTGGTTCACTGTTCCATTTCTCCAAACTGAACCGAATCAATGACACAATCCTAAATGTCACAGCGTAAGACAGCTTCACCTTAAATTAAAACCAAAATATTTTCTGAATTTATGAAGGACGACCTCATCAATGGACGCTGCAGGTGCAAAACAGCAGCACGACAACAGAACATGACAGAAGATGTTAACAGCACTGTTTGATTGTCTGTCCAGCTCCATGTGTGTGTGTGTGTGTGTGTGTGTGTGTGTGAAAACAGCAGTCTGTAACACTGTGTGTGTGGAGCTGACTCTGTCCTCCCACTTCCTCCCTGCTGCCCCCCACAGCTCCTCACAGCAGAGAACACCACACATGATTAACAAATGACCAAGCAAGTCCCCTTCTGGTAAATGATGGTAGTTTTGGGGCTTAAAGGTTTTTTCCCACATCAGATTCTAAAAGTTGTATACAGTGGTGATGAAATGATATTTCTCCCACCTGTTCATGCAGTATTCCCACAAACGTCGTCATAATTCACTCATCTGAACAAGTACAGCCAGGTTTGCATGCCTGTTCATTCATATCTTCATGTTTCTCTGGAGAGACTTGAAACTGAAATTACGCTTTTCAGGAACAGCTAAGGTCAGCAGCTATGGATGAAAAACACGACCAACAAATAATTATTCAGCTCAACAGTTCTTGTCAATAGTTCAGTTCAACCATCGGGAATTCTTTCAAGTTCACCTTGCTGCTCATGCCGCTGAATCTCGGCAAGCTTGTGAGAAATAGTGAGAGCAGAGTGGATTCAAACTAAAGGTGACACAGGATCTCTCCTGGGACTCCTGGGCCTGCAGGCACATAGAGATCTGACTTTGCAATGCCGTTAAATCAATTCCAGGCATTTTTACACCGAGCAGCCATAAATGTAACTTCTCTACTGTGACTGCACTTGGTAGACGAGAAATCCCTTCGAAATGTAGAGAAGAAATATTCTGTCATCAAAATGAAATGTACAGTCGTCATACTGCTGTTCATCTGAAGGTTAACGTTGAGTCATCCTCGCTATACATCGCACCATTTAGAAATAGTCAGCTAGCTTTGAACCTTCTCTGCGTTTTATCGGTTCATCTTTTCAATAAGCAGATCCCAAGATTCAATCTGTAAGTGGGGAGAATAACAATAATGGTGTTTGTAGCTATACTGTATACAACAGTAGCCATCATTACTCATACTGGCAGGCATGAATAAGCTGTAGAGTACAGAAATATGAGGCAGTCTGCCTCGTTGGAAATTCCATATTAATAAATTATTCCATTTATATAAAACTCACAGGGAAATCGAGTCCATCCATTACATCATCGTGTTCTGAAACAAACTGTAACAGTTCGAAGTCTAACAGTGAGAGAGGACAGAGGGATGCTTCTGATCAGTGTTCCAATAGTGTCAGATGTCTAGACCAGACCCCCTGCAATTCAAACCCTGGCTGCATTTAAATCTGTGTCTGTCTTCCGCCTGCGCATGTGTGTGTGTGTGTGTATGCATTCACTCACCCCAGCGTGGTCATTGTGACGATGGTGTACCAGAAGGAGGCTGGGATGCTGGTGAACTTACTGGAGCTTGAGCCCTTCTCCGCGTAGAACATGACAGTAGCAAAGATGATGATGGCCATTGTGAGGGAGAAGAGGAGGAAGCCAAGCTCCGATGCACAACTCTTCAGCGTGTATCCCAGGATCCGCAGGCCCTGAGAGTGACGCGAGAACTTGAAGATGCGAAACACTCGAAACACACGTAGCGTGACAAAAGCACCGCTCACATCCTCGTTATTGGTCATCACCAGGCCAATGTAGTATGGCAAGATGGCCACCACATCGATGATGCTCATCACCGAGCGCATGAAGCGGTAACGGCTGGGTGCAGCAAACAGGCGCAACAGGTACTCCACTGTGAATATCATGACACAGGCGGTGTCCATGCAGAAGAAAGCCACTGTGTAGCGCTCACCGCATGGCATGTCCTTCTGGTTGGCCGTGGACCCGCAGGGCACCGTCTCCACCACATTAGTGATGACCGAGATGGCGATGAAGAAACCGGTGACATAGTAGAAGACCAGAGCCATTGTAGACGTGTGGGGGTTCTCAAAGGCTCGCCACATGGTCTCCCTGAAGTTCATGTTGGGAAGCTTCATGTCCTTGTTCTCCTCCTGATCATCCTGCAGCCGTTCTAAATTCTCCCTCTTTCTGTCCTTGTATTCTTCATAGCAACAGTCGCCGATGATCTCAGGGATGATGCCAAAGAAGGTCAGCTCCTCATCATAAGCTGAGATACACTCATGACGGGGGTAGTGGAGCTTACCAGTCCGGTAGAAGTTGAGGATACTTCGGAAAGCATCGGGGTCCCGGTCAAAGAAGTACTCTTTGATTTCCTCATTGTAAAAGAATTCCTTTTCAGAGCTGCCTAGCAGTGTGTCGGGGTAGCGGTCCAGAGTGGTTCTCCAGGTCTGAAAGCGACGGCCGCTGACGTTAAGGATGATGAGCTCATCCTGTTTCTTGCTGTTGTCTCTGGGAGCAACAGGCATGGGGCAGTTGGCAACGGGCATCCAGCCAATTGCCGCTGCCCTGGCAAAAGGGAGCCATGCAGCTACGCCTGTGGCCATTCTGAACCAAAGACTGTGAAGTGGTCTCCCTCTCCTTCAGATGTGGCTTTCTTTCAAATCAACTGGCATCTAAAGCATGTGGTAGTAAAGACAGAGAAAGGATAGAGATCAACACTGTGTCAGTGCGGCACTTGCAACCATGGTGTTAACACAGGAGGACGCCTCTTCAGAGGGTTTTGGATTCATTTCTATCATCATTCCAGATTGTAATCCAGTCCTATTCCCTGTCCTTGTGCACTGACTTCAGTACAACTCCAGCAGAAGTTGTCCTAATTTTCCATCCAGCTTCAACAACGCAATTTACAACAACAAACAGAAAGACGGAGAGGCAGGCGGCACAAAGCTCAGTCTGTTCGTCCATCCGTCCATTCATCCTCCAGACCCTCTAACTGCAAATAGGCCCAGGAACTCCTCTCATCTCCAGACATTATTTCAATTGAATCTATGATTCATCTCAAATGGAACAACATGCAGCAGCGACTCTCATCCTCTGACTGATGCAGGTGATGCTGGATACCGACAGAGATTGAATTTGCCAAGAGGCTGAGTCGGTTTTTGGGAGCTCGAAACGCGTCTGCTGCATTCATGCAACATGTATAAAATAGACGAGCAGGCAATTAAACAGGATTTAAGCATGCAAAGCTCAGAGGCGATCAACAGCATGTGTGAGGTGACCGACAGGGAGCAGGACAATGAATGAGGCAGAGGCTGGAACCTGTTGAATCAGAATACGAAGGTAATCTAAGAAGTGTGAAACAATAACCAACTGTTGACAGACGGGATTCGATTTGTCATTAGAAAAAGCACACACCACTCCAAAATGTTTCAAACTATTTCAAATTTCAATATATTCTGAGAGAAATCGGACCATTTGTAAACGCATCTTGATATTCTGAAACAAATAAAATGCACTTGTTTGTAGAAAAAAAAAGCACAAAGCTACTCACCGATGATAAAGTGTGTGTCACTCCTCCTCCAACAAACACGGAGTTTTTGTCGGAACAAAAGAGTCCTCAAGAACAAGTGAGAGAGCCGAGACTCGATCCGGCGAGCAGCGAGCAGCAGCAGCAGATGCTCGGATCACAGCCTCCTGCCGGAGACACGAACAATGAGGGAGCCGCTCACAAACACAACTACAACACACGGAAATGGTGGAAACTGGTGAACATGCATCTGTCGGGATCTACATCCTGGCTTCTTGGCGATCAGAGGAATGTTTGCAAAGTGAAATATATCGCTGGAGGGCAGCGGCGCGTCGCTTCTCCGCGCATAAAGTAGCATACAGTGTGTGTGTGTGTGTGCGTGTGTGTGTGTGTGTGTGTGTGTGTGTGTGCGTGTGTGTGCGCGCTTGAGCAGAGTAGAGTGTCATCACATGTGACAGCTGTAGTACATTAGACTTCCAATTCGTTGCGGTATTTTATAAAGTTGGGGAAAAGATACAGCAAATCGATTTCCGTCCAGCAGGTGATTAATATTAAAGCCAGTATGTGCAGACACACACACACACACACACACACACACACACACACACACACACACACACACACACACACACACACACACACACACACACATTCCCTATTGCAGGAGTCTCACACACTTCAAACTGCTGGATCGGGCATCATGACTGGTGTGAAGCCCCTCTGCTCCATTGGAATATTAAATCATAAGGACATTGGTAGCTGCTACTGTCCTTACCTGCTCCCCAAATGCATGATCTCTTATAGGATCTTATACCTACGAGGTTCAAAGATTGTACTAGTAGTCGTGGATGCAGTCATTTTGGCTATCATGCATCTTCCAAACCCCAGGACAAACCAAAACATCAAAGTATCACCTCACCAACAAGCCATCAAATCTCTGAAAAATCACTGACAAAACTCATGGGTGTTCACAGTCGAAGCATAAAAAGTCACACAGCAACAACAAAACATGTCATTCTTACTTAAGAACTTAGAATTATGAACAAAAAATGCTCTGAATGAAACTGTAATTTGTCACAGTGACTTGTGAATTGTATATTTAATGTTATTCTGTTCTCTGCAGGAACCTGATATACCACAAGGGGGCGCTCCAAGCACCACCGGTGGTGCATAATCCACAGTTTGGCTGTAGAAGTTCATCACAGTCGTCCAGGTGCTTATCAGCTGCTGGAAGCTTAAATGGCTGCAGAGGTCTGATCTCCCTGTATGCTGCTATCCTAATGCAATACCTCACTTTGTCTGTTAGTGAAGCAGGAGTCTCTCTGCCTGTGTCTTTCCATTACAAACCGACGTGTTCAAGAATTTCCTCTAGTTTCCGTATCTTCTAACAATACGGAACAGTTACACTGCTGGTGAAAATGGAAACCAAAATGCCACTTATTGATTCACCTCAGTTACTCATCTAACAACACATAATATGGCAGAATTCTGAAAGAGAATGAGGACAGATGTCGATTTCTTCAAGCATAACATTGTGTTTTTTAAATATCTTTTGTCAAGCTTGTATAACATATTTTGTAACTATTGACAAGATAATTTCTTAAGCAAGGTATTAGACAGCACCAAAATCTATCCACTTTTCTTCCAGTCTCCCTCATACACCCATAACAAGGCAAAGACTGGTTCTAAAAAATCACTTATAAAACCTTGTCATCTGGAGGAAGAAGGCAAGACCCCCAGTGGCGTTCCCTCCCATCACACACTTCAGTCCCAATCAGCACAGGGCTCTACATCAGCACCTCAGGGGACTGCTGTGGCTGCATGATGAGGCCCTTTGAATGGATGGCCTTGTGTGTGGCCCTGCAGAGGAGGGAGGCAGGGAGGAGAGAGGCAGAGAGGGGGAGAGAGGCAGGGCTGTGTGGTCTGGGTGTTCAGACAGATAGGCTATTGATGGACTGTTGTCCATTCAGATATCGTTCTGAAGTAGCTTTGGGCGTGTTTACTTTTTTACCCGGTGCAATTTCGATATAAGACAGGTGACATACTATATATTGTATAAGCAGTATAACCTCCATGTTTTCTAATGTACAAGTACACTTCCTCCACCTCTCAGATGGATGCATCTATGTGACACAGTTAAATACATATAAGGAGCTATTGAGGTACTTCTTCAGATACAACTATTACTATTTCCTTTGTTGCTATGTTGTGTGCATAAGTATTCGTGCACACAGTTAAAAGAGATGAAACAAATAAAATAGAGTTTTTGACATATCACCTCAATCTGTCAAAAGCAAGTATAACTGTTTTGGCGCTGTGGATCATTTTGTTACTCCCACTCTCTTTAGTAGCATCTTCAAACCTCTGGGTGGCAGTTGAACTTTAAAAAAGACGCTCCTATAATGCAAAAATGATTTCCAGAGAGGGAATAATGAAGGCAACCAAAACACATCTTTTGAAGCAATGCGATTATGTTTACTGCTAAATATGTTTGGTAAATCCTCACTAATCCATCAGGGCTGGATTTTAACAGTAGCTTCTTCTATTTAGCCTCAGGTATAAGGAAACACAAACATTTGATAATGTTCATCTACAAAGCATCCCTGGGCAGAACGATAAGAGAAAATTCAGTTTTACAATAGTTGAGCTGAGTGTGACTGTTATATTTTATACACATAAAACTGTAAATAAATGAAGTTTTGAATAAATAAAAATCTCAGGCTGTACATGTTGGATCAGCCAAGTATGTGTTTTCATTTTGAGGGTTGTTGGATTGTGGGTAGTCTTTGCTGTGCCCTGGTATGCAGTTATACGGGTACACTCAGACTGTGTTTAAAGGACATAGATTTATATCATCACCTTACTTTTTACTCATCCTACAGCGTCCTGATTCCTGGATCCTACAGTCACAGCCTGAGGTGCCGTTTCTTTGTTTGATAAATATTATGTTGGAAAGAGCTTTGTTTGAAGTCAACCACTTATCCTTCATGATTTTCATCCGCTATGCGCAACTCTTTTGTTCTGTGTGCAGTGCTGGTTTTGTGGCTTTCCAGATTGGATGCTAAACTGAAACTGTAATTTAGTTTAGTCAAATTGTCTGTAAAAAACCGAGGCTCATAGCTTTGTGTTTTTAAGTACTTCTGTCTATCTTTGAAGGATTCAAATCCAATACAACAAGGCTTTTAAGAAGGTTGTTTTTTATTCTAATATATTTAGCAAGTGTGTAATCTCCCTGTTGATGCATCGGTGCGTCAAAGTCAAGATGTGCAGGTGTACATGTTAATTAATTTGTTCACTCATTCAAAGATGAAACAGGTATTGTCAAAAGAAGTGAAGCCTTGGAGCCTCAATTAGAAATGTTTTAAAAGCAATCTTCTGTGATTCTTTTTATTTCTGTCCAAGACTAAATCTCCTCACAAGGCAAACATGACAGTTGCGTCTTGCGTGAACTGGGACGAATCAGACACTTGAGTAACCTGTAAGCTTGCTGCAGAGCCACACCCAGATGTTGAGCAGGCATTGGCTTTTGATCCTTCTTAATCTAAAAGGAACTAGTCCACAGCATTGAAGCATCATACTATTGCCTGTAAGTGTAGATGAACCTAAAAGAACATCACATTTCCTTATTTAATCTTCACAGGCAGTCAAATCAATAGAGACCCAGGACTTGGGTGTAAATGTTGAACAAAGAGAGAATAGAAGGTCAACTCATCATGGTGGATGTGGGGCACAGATGTCGTTTAAATGAGCATGAACAGCTGGAAGAGGCTGTTGGCTGGAGAGGCTTCAAGAAAATAACAAAGAAAGGGAGAGCGTCAACTGTATAAAGTGTGAAAAATCAACTATGAGGGAAGGCAAAGAGAGGCTGTAAGTGGATAAATGGGTACAGGTGAGAGCTAAGAGCACTGATTGTGTTTGAATAGTCCTTTGTACCGCAGTTTCTTAAAGACTCCAATCCAACCTTCTATAGCTCCTTGGTGGATCCTGATTATCCAGCCTGTAGCAGAAAAAAACACAAAATCACAGACAAATTAGGAATTGATGGCAGCGTTGAGCAACATTTCTTAATTTGTTCATGCTGGATCCTACGACACACACCGTTCACTGGGAAACGTTTCTGGAATAACAACATAAAAAATGCAGCTTCTTTCTTATAAAGGTGGGAGAGAGTGGGACATTAGCACTGCACGCTTCAATAAGTGTTACAGAAATGGTGCATAAAAAATGCAGATACTGTATGTAAAATGCATGGGTCATTTAATCAATTATACAACAGGAGAGTGTTGGATTCTAGAAATTGCTGGTATGGGCCATTTGTTTGATGAACCTACACAAATTGAGAAACATGTATTTTCAAAAATTAAGCCTTTACTAAAAGTTAGATGAATTCAAAGTTGAATTGTAGAATGTGAGTAGAAGAATGGAAATCTAACTTTCCCCATTATATTTCAATCACTTCCTACATTATCAGAATTCAGTGTTTAGTTAATTAAATGTGTATTAGTCTAAGGGCCCAAGAGGATTTATGTCAAAGGAATGAATTACACAAAGACTGAATGAATAATTCTAATTACAGAAACAAATAATCTGCACCAGTAACTTCATCCTGTAAAAGAGTTGATTGGATTTGTAAAGCAGTCCCGTATTTGAGTGTATCCATTTACAAACAAACAATAAATCCCTAATAGATTATGGGAGAATGAAAATGATCATCTGGTTTTCTCTTGTCTTGATCCACTTCCAATAATCGGATTGTGCTGTGAGGGAAGCAGGCTGAACAACACAAAAATCCAGTTCTGGTGTCCAAAAAATGTTTTGCTTCGTAAGCAAAAACTGTATGAGAATCTTCACTTTGGAATGGCGAGGGTTAAAAGAAGGGGGGGCACACTAAGGCCATCATCTATGGGTCAGTGACCAAACATACACACAGAGATGAAAGGTTTGATCTTATGATGACATTTAGATGATATTTTCACGGAGAAAGTTAATTTTAGTTTGAAAGGGGCGCTCAGGCTCCCAAGATGATGAGCTTTAAAAGTCAAACACAGAACCTCATTTTGTTGACGGCAGTGTGTGTTTAACATGCAGTCGCAGCATTCCTGAAGGCAACACAACACACACACACACAACACAATCTATTTAACAGGCAATTCTGTTAGAGATTGAGGTTAAGAAAATTGCTGCGCTGACATTTACACACCTTCAGACAAAATCAATGATCTCTGTATTCTCATATAAATGTTTTGTGTGTTACAAATACTGAATTATTTCATACCTATGATCCACATGAGCAATGAGACAATGATGTAAGCCTGGCTGAGCTTTTACTTCATCTTTGGGAACCTTACCTACCATTGGAGCTGGTAATCCTAAAACAGGCTTGATAATATCATTACATCCCATTTTCTTTGGCTATTATTATCCCTCATTTATAAAAGCTCTGTCACTAACCTTATTCTGGGGCTTTAATTTCCAACTCAATTAGATTAGAGTGAAGTATGACTAAGTACTTTTTTGGGCAGGGGATTCAGACATTTTTGCCTGTGTCCAATTTCCTCTCTGGGAACAGTATGTGAAATGGGAAACACCTTATCTGAACACAAACCTCCCTCATTGGAAGTTTTTGAAGCCTTGTTTCTCTTCCGCTGGGATGCTTGAAATCATTTGAACTTTAGTTTAATTATATGAAATATGAGTTTTCCTTGTAGCTGTTCCAAACACAGAGCTCCTCAATTTGTCTGTCGACGCTCAGCTGCCCAATGCAAATGCCGGAGTAGTGAGCTCATTCCAAAAGTATTTGCCATGGTGACAAATCAAGGCTGTAAAAGAGGACCTTGGACAAATATATAAACAATTTACTTCTGCTGCTCTGATTGAGCTTCTGAATAAAGCTGAAGGATGACCAAATAATTTGAGCAGCCACACTCACACAAAATTACATAGTTGTACTTGATCACCTGCAAAGTCAGATGGTGTTTTCACAGGTCCAGCTCCACATCAGCATGGGAGGGAGGAGGACACCGACTTTGAAAGGTTCAATAGCCAGAGCATCCTGAGTCTAAATATGTTTAAAAGCAGAAGATTTAAGGGATTCTGTCATTGTTCTGTCTCACTAAATCATCCTCTCCATCTCCATAGTGTTTACTACCTGCTGCACTTCTTTCTCTTAGTCATCGCTGGAATTCATTCCGTTGAAGAGTCATTGCCTTGATTTCCTGAAGTAGTTGCTCCGATTTTGGTTTCCTTAGAGAAATACACATGCAAATCCGTTCAAATAGATTTGTGATGCACCGTTTCAAAATAAAAGTACAGAATGATTGGCTTTTATCCTTGCACCAGCTGGACAACACCCTGCCATGTTGTGTCCTGTGGGATTGTCGTCATCTCAAAAAGGAGCCCATCTTCTGAATACAGATTACTTACTGCCAACAATGGAAAAAAGGGAGAGTTAGGAGGATATAACATTGCATACTTTACATTTAAAAGTCAAGTGAAATATGAAGACCCCATTTCTATGCAGATAACCGCTGAATTATTGTCACAAATGATCTGCATATTGAGTTCAAAATCAATAAATAACTCAGTCTCAATGAACTCATAAAATATACCATCGACCAATGTAAAGAAATCCACTCAAACTATCGACTTGAGTGCTTCATATGTCAGCAGACAAAGCTGCATACTTGCATATTGAAGCAGGAGAAGAAATGATGAAAGCCTCTCCTCAAGTTAATACTTTATATTGACATATCTTGTGAAGCAGATCATTCATTGTGACTCTGAGAGTGTTCATATCAGATAGGCATATCTATGTGTTCTCCTTCTGGTAATTATATTGAATCTGTTGAATGTAATCATTCATCGCAACAAGAACAGAGGTGTCTAAGATGGAATAAAACAATTATCCTCAATATCCATCATTAGAATGAACTCTGCATACTTGTTAATAGTGAAGCGGATAGCAGGAATCAAATTTTTATGGAGTTCAGAAGACATTATGCGATCAAATTACCATTCATAATTTTGCCATTCTTTAATTTAAGCCTGGATGGTTGCCTGGATAAAAAGATTGCCCCTTCCAACTGGCATGTATCTATTCTGGAATGTTCCATTATGTACTTAAACAGAGCTTTTTAGCCTGTGCTTTGAGTATCATAGGCAGAAAGAAAGAACATCTTCAGATTGTCACATTGCCTTTTTTTTCTTCTTTATTTGTGTGTCTTAAATGATTGACAGTGTGTTAGGAGTTCCCAGCTGGTGGAAGAAGAGCTTTAATTTAATTTGTCAGTTTCTTCTAAAGTTTGGCCCCGAAAAGCCAATTTGGATCATTCTGCAGTTCATTTAGGATTATTTCAAAGTGTCGGAAAGTTGGGCCTGGTGTTGAAGCGGCATATCGAGTGGAGCAAACTCTCCCGGGGAAAAGCAATGACCCGTTCCATTTCTCTGTGTGGCATGGAGAGAAATCCAAAACACAATAAATCCCATTTGAAGAGATATAACTTCAAGTGCATATAATGGCAATGATTTCTGGTTGTGCTGCATTATTAAACCAACCTGTCTACCCTACAGCCATCCATTGCATGCAGCTTGATTGATGTATTCCTCCATGTGTTGCTGAACTTTAGTAAACAGACAGTTCACCTTCAGAACGCGAGCTTTCAGGTTTGCTGATGAATCACATCAAAACACACAAAGCCTCCATTTTTCTCTTTGTTGTCGTATAAGTCCATGATTTGTGGCAGCTGCTGTGTTTGTCAGCAGACAGACACATAGCTCATACCCGAGTGGACTATAGTTAATCTAAGCTCAGAGGGTTCTTCTCTGCTCGTCCATAAATTGCACTTGTTAGCCCTTTTCTGTTATTTCATCGAAAGACAATACTCACCATTGCGGCTCTGAAGCACAATCACATCTAAATTTCTATTGCGTCATGATAAGTGAGATAAAAGGGAACGCTTGTTTCAAAATATCAAAGCAACCAACTGTTCCTGATCTAGCCTGATTGGATAAAGAACAGAGTACTACATGCTGACATTTCACACACCCAGCTTTGCCACCGTGAATGTAAAGCTAATATATGGGCAGCAGTAACACTGTATACTGCTTGAATTCACATTACTACTCTGGAGATATGCAAATAATTAAATGGGATAGTTTCAAGGTGAGGGATGTGGCTAATTAATATTTTACATGACCATTGGCACAACAAATACAATTCCCCAACCGTGATCTCTTCTTGCTGCACATGCAGTCACGTGAACTGTGTATTACTGACAACTGACAGACTGAGTGAGAGTGGGGGGGGGGGATAAATCCTCCCACGCTCCTGCATCAATCGTCTGTAAGTAGAGTCAGATACAGAAAGCGACAGATATGGAGCAATAGAGGAATAACTAAAACCCCCACAGAACTGGGTGCCAGGCAACAGATGCTGATAACTGCCTCAGATTAGGTCCTGGATAGTCATCGGCTCCCACCAAGACACAGATGCTATATTTACTGTTCCCTCTGCATCCCCTCTCTTATCGTGTCTGTGCCACAGCGGTGCGTTGACTCCTCTGCATTTAGCCTGGCATCTAGGATGGAGCACCAGGTGGGAAGAGGAGATGAAACTCATTCTAAGTAGATGGCAAGGCAATGGAAGAAGTAAGGGAAACCGTAGATTTGTAATATATGAACTGAAGGGGAATATATTGGCTATATAAGGCTTGATTGGGCTCCAAATATATCAAGATTAATATGGTTTCTGTCTGATTCGTCTCACTGACAGTCACAGTCGGGCTTGTGGCACCATGGGACTTTGGAGCCGCAACTTGAAATGTGCAAGCAAAATATACTTTTTGTGCTATTTCAGCATAATTTATAAATTCTATTCTATAGTTTGAATCACGTACAGCAAGACAAGGCACTTGACAAGAAAAATGCTAATTATTATGTCAGTGGAGATAAGAAAGACAGTGGAGGAGGTTCAAAGTGAGAAAGAAAAAAGGATCAAAAGCTCTAACTGCTGACACAACACTATTATGACTGTAGCTCTGTATTTTGAAAGGCTTCAGTATTAATAAAAGAACTGGTACGTGTTTGACGGTAAATGAAAAATAGAAAACAATATGATGAATACAGCAGTGAAAGAAATAGAAATGAAATCTGATCTGTCTCCTGAGAAAATGTAAATATTTTTGCACAAATTCAATTTTCTGTCTGCCAGTAAAGTATGGCTTGTCTAAACCTGTGGGCACCTTTCTAAACAATGTACACAACAGAATGAGACTCGAGCAAACAATATTATGTGGTGAATTATTACTAATGAGGAAACATATTATTGTGTATGTATTTTTTTTAGGATGAAACAGAGTAACTACAAATCTCCATAACTTGTTTGTTAAAGGCTCCAGGGACACTGATTCTCCACAGCAAGCCGTCAGCAGGCGGGCTGAGCAGAGTGGCTTAATTGAAGAGCCTGAAATAGAAACTCTCTATTAGGACTGCACAGGCTCCCTGCTCCTGCAGCCTGTCAAGAGTGACATTCTCTGGCTTTTCATTCACTGTAAACCCCAGATTGCAGAAGGAGGAGAAGGAACACATTTATCACAAAGTGCAAAGATTCTGAATAATTATTAGAGTGGATTGGACCTGTTGTGTGAGCCATGCCAGGGTAATGGTACCCAAGTGTTGCAGGGCAGTTCTAGGCTACGTGGGATGATGTTGTGAGCTTCGAGCACAACTGAAATATAACAATTAAGCAAAATGTACTTATATTATACTACATTACATTACATTACATTACATTACATTACATTATATTATATTATATTATATTATATTATATTATGTTATATTATATTATATTATTTAAACCATTGTTAAATTAAAGATTGGCTGCCGATCATGTTATATTGCATGTTCAGAGGCAAATGAAAACAACGGGACTGGAATTGTGTGAGCATTGCACTCTACTGGCAGCTGTTACAAATTACAACAGTGGATCCATATTAAATTATCAGGGAACAGCATCTTGTGATTAATGTCACCTTGCATCTTTTCCTCTGCGTCTAACACATGTAATAAATAACAACATCTGCTAATCTGTTGGAAATGTGCAGATTCAGGTGTAGGAATTTGTCTCTGAGTCTCTGGATAGTTACAGTAATGTCTTCAGTCCAGCAAGCTCTCATTGCTTATTCGAGTTTGATTCAGGATATCAGGCTTATTTATTAATCTATTAATTGATCTACAGTCTGTGCATCATCAGATTTGTGGGCAGATCTTGCTCTTGCTTCTTCCATCAGACACACACTCTTATTTAAACCCCACAGGCTGGAGAGTTTACAGTCACCATACCACCAGATGGCAGCCAATAATACTGTAATTCCCTTTAATTCGCATTCCCTGTAATGATTAATAATTCTGGCTGTAATTAATTTGTAGAAATAGCTAACGGAGGCGTCATGTTTATAACTCATCATGTCTCTATCGTTGCATTGCAAGTTGTCAATTCCTCAAGTAGACTTTACAAGCACAGCAGCATAACTCTAAGCTTAGATTTATGATAATAATGCTACCAACTCTGTATTTTGGACACATGCTCTACACGTTTTCATGGTAGTAATGTATATGAGTAGAACATCCGTGTATGTCTGTTGTGTGCTCCCACAGGGATGTTGTTGAAAGAGTTTGCAAGACAGTGAGAGATTCTTTAAGAAAAGTCAAGAAATTCTAACAAATACTAAACAAAGAAATCCAGGAGGCGGTACTACATTATCCCCGCCTTCTTTTCTAAAAAGCTGCACTTTAATTGGCCGGAGTACTCCGTCTGCCTCACCCATTGGCTGCTTTGCCTGTCAGTCAAAGATATTTGGTCGCCCAGTGTTCCGCGGAGGACGCAAATCAAGTGAAACAAATCTTCTGACAGGAAAAAAGTTCATGCCGGAGTTCTCTCAGACTTCACAGGCCCGAATGAAGGTAAGAGTCGCTTTACGAATCCATCTGTAACTGCTGTGTGAACGCGGGGAGGGTTTGTGTTCACTTTCTCGCTGACTTTTTGCTCCGGAAAGTAGAGAAAAGAGATGCGATGCGGTCCGAGCTGCAGGCCGGACCGTTCGGTTTGTGTCTCGGCGAGATCAAATGACACGAAGATCTGTTTTCTTCTTGCAAAACACTGCACCACTTAAACACAAACACAGCATGTATCAACGTGGAAACGCAGGGAATAACATTGCGACGCATCTTGAGGAGATAGAGTTGAATCTTTGTTATTTAATTCATTTAAAACGACTTTACCTAATTACTTAATAGCGCGCAATCACGCTTCAATAACTGTAAACACCAATTTGCAGCCATTTGTGTGTTTTTTGCGACGTTTTTGTAAACATGAGGCTACATCAGAGTAAGTAAGTCGACCCAGAAAGGAGGTTTTGCACTAAATCCAATTGAGTGTCCAGTAATACACGCAGTCAGACCTCCTGACCGAGGCTGGATAGTCCCCTGAGTTGACCCCACATGTGGGTCAAACACATTCTGGGACATGTGCTCATCCAACGTTCAGATTCTCAACATTTACAGCCAATATCATTGAAGGATATGGAGAGAACACTTGATGATTTGATATTCCACTGCAAAAAAAAGTGCCTCCTGACTTCACTCCATGTGAAAATAGTAATGGGATTTATTTTCCCCGTTTTATTTGAATAGAAAGTGCAACTATCTACCCTTAACCTGGGGGCCTCTTTGCCTGGAGTCATTGTATGTCTAAGCTATAATGGATGTAGCGTGTTACTCCCATGTTTACAGTGGTCCAGGCCAAGGTGCGTGGCTGACCAGGCTTAAAGCAAACACGGATAAAGGGATTATGGAAGCAGGGCTTTCATAATCGGAAGTGATCTGAGACAACGTGTGGGAATATTGTAGTTTCCCATGCTCTCTCCCTGATTGTAAAACCTCAAAGATTACCCAATCCAACTCTGGGATTAGGAGAAATGTTACTGAAATCGCCAAGGTCTAAAACAAATGTTGATTTCAGGAGTAATTCCTTTCTCAGCACACACTCCTACAGTCATGACAGTAGCCAGTGAAATTAGGAGGGAGCCTGTAAACCCTAAACCAAGGGAGGTGTGTGTACTGCAGTTTAATTTGCATTTTACCCCTGTGGTTAAACCACAGACCATGAGTGCTGGTAAAGGCACAGTCACAACACTGTGAGCCTTCTTTCTGAGAGCACTGGAGGGATTTAAGCTCTGGGTGCAGTGCAAAGAAATGTATTTGGAAGAAGGATGGCAGCAGATTGGAGCCATTTTGTCGTCTGCATACTGCACTTTATGGTTGTTAACACGTTACTGTTATTGTATATGTAAAGTCAAATGCCTTATGGTCATTGTCAGCACAGTTTTCCATTCAACTGTTAATGTTAACAGGTTTGTATTTTTCTAATGTTCCCACATGTGCTTAGGAAGTATTTTAGTCCAGAAGCTACTTCCTGTGATATGAAAGGCCCACAGCTTATGTCTGTTATTATGCAACCAGTGCCCAGACAGACACAGGAGCCCCCCCCCTCCTCATGACTGCTTGATGTGGAAAAGTTGTAGTGAGCATGGAGCTCGGAGTAAAGCCCAAACTGAGCTCAGGTGTGGATCTCCAGCCAGCCAACTGGAGCCCAATCACAGGGGAGCATACACGCTTGTGTGATTCAAGCTGGAGTGTATTTGTGTTTTTCAGTAGTCTTCAAGTACAGTGTCCGTCTAATCCGACATGTCCCGCCTGATGATTCCCATCTGAAAATGATGGGTAGTGCAATAACACTTTGCACAGCTTTGATCCTATTTCAAAGAGGGGCCTGCGTGTGTTCACTTGGCCAGATTGCGGTTGTGGATGTTTGAAGTGTGGACACCGCAGGGCTCGTCATCAGAACCAACACAGCTGTGAGATTAGGGCGCGCTGACACTACAAAGAGACCGCATCGTGTTTCCAACACAAAATCCCCCCCTCTCGGACTCATTGTGTACGGCGAAACAAAACAGAACACCACGTGACATAATGTGCAGCGTCGGATTTGGCATTAGAAAGTGAACAGTCAGCTTTGTAGCAGCGGCCCGATGATAGAACGTGATCCGTCTGGTGTTTGATACGCGATCAGTTCCGTCCGTGCCTGATGAACACACGCCAGCATCTATTTCCTCGGTGAGCTGCAGTATCTGAAAGGCTGCAGGAGAATCAAACGAGTAACTTCGCTGCAAAGTTGCACTTTAAAATTTCCCCACGTGCCTCAGCAGCGGCCTCAACGCTGCTAAACCGTTTAAGTTCAGCCTGCGATTGAGACAATATGGTTTCTCTATATGCAGATACTGTATACTGCACATCCTGGATACTTCATTAGGACCGGACGCATCGGAATAACTCAAGTAACCTGCTTTCTCCCATCAGTCATATGAACGATCAGTCAGTCAACCCCCGTCCTCTGTTTTCCTCCCTTTTCCCTCTCGCAGCCCAAGCTGAACATGGAGAGTTTGAGCAAGCCGGAGCTGCTGATGCTATTCAGCGTCCTGGAGGGAGAGCTGGAGGCCCGGGACGTGGTCATCGATGCCCTCAAGGTACAGATCAATGACGCCGGCCACAAGTATTACAAAGTCAAGACGGGGCAGGGAGCTAAAGAGTGTGTACGGATGCCTGTGGGGGAGAGAGAGACCACTGAGCTGTGTTATGGGAACAGGTGGTGCATTCAGGTCCGGTGTCTTCACGTAGGTACAGTGCATTCTTTATAAGGTTTGGGTTGTGAAAACAGTCTGGTTAAGGAGCCGGCGGCGACTCGTTTGATCCAGGAAAGTGGAAAATAAGAAGAAGGAAATGGGCAAGGACAGTCGACATTTAACCCACATAACTCTGATTTCCTGTAAGGAAGTTGTACGCAGTGGCAAGCTCGACTAATATTTGGATCTATTTCACATTTTCTAAGTCTACTACAGTCTGTGTGTATGGTATGGAGTGAATGTTTGGAGCTTTGTCCTCTTTCTGTTGTCCTCAAAGGGATTCTCCGATCTTGTCTTTTGTGTGAATTGCAGCGTTGTGGAGATATGTGGCTTTCACATACCAGGTCCTGAGGCTTTTCAACGGACCCTCATTCAAGGTTTTGCAGGCCAAAATAAAAGCCTTACACGTCTTCCGTGTCCCACATAGAACTGTATAAACTGAATAACTCTCAGGCACTATCACTCCTTGCTTCTTTTCATTCTCACAGCTACTTGGCGGTAAAAGAAATGTTGGTGTTTCAGAGCAAAATGTCAAAGGAAAACACTTTCTGAGGCAGAGCTGAGCCTATTTGTGTCCAACTAAGCTAAAAGCCTCACGCAGAGTAACTTTTATTCAGCTCAGGTCCATTCAAGGGTGAAAAAAACCTGGTATGTAAAAACCAAGTGTCTCTTCAATGCTGCAATTTACTAAGTGCGTGTAACTTTGAATACAATAGGGGGCTGCAGAGTTTCTCTCCACTCGAGCCTCTTGTGCCACACTCACACGTTTCTGACGTCTCACTCTGGCAGGATAAGCACCACATTACAGTAAAAGGAATGTTGGACTCTTTTCCCACACGTATTGATCACGCTGCGGGGCCACGTCACCGCCACACTGCTCGCTCCAGCCTCAGTCAGGATGTAGTGGGCCTTATGAATGGAAGAGGTGTACGACCCCACTTTTGTGAAATCCTCCACCAAAGACCGGTGACGAGCCGTGTTTGTCTCTGAAACAGAAGCCCCAGCTATTAATTTAAAGTTTTAGAGCCATTACACTGTTGGAATGCTGTTTGGGTTTCCTGCAGTGAAACGCTCTATTGAAAGAGCAAACTCGGGAGAGGCCGTAGCAAAGTAGAACACTGCAGTCCATTTCAAAAAGGCCCCGGCTGCCGCTGAGTGTCGGTGTGTTGTGTCTAGACCGCATTCCTCCATCTCTCCTGGGATCTGGCCATCTAAGGCAAGAGGAGTTACAGCACGCTGGGCGCCTGATGACTCAATATGAGGGAGGCTGCTGTGAGAGAACAAATAAACATGGACCTTAACTGGAGCTTGAAAGTGGCTGCGCTCCGTTCATGCCTCCCCCCCCCCCCCCCCCGCAGCACACACACGCCGCAACTGGCAGGACAGAGGCCAGATCAATGCTGCAGTGTTTTCATTAAGGGCACATTCACTGACCTGGAGTAACTGCTCCTCTCTTCTGCCAACGTTGCATAGTTTAGGGGAAATGAACACACACACACACACACACACACACACACACACACAGTGGCATAAATGGAGACTAATTAGATGAAAACTGCCTCGAGCCGACTCCTGAGATAAACTGACAATTACACGGTGGCGTGCCGTTCATTCTCTCCCCTCTGCAGGATTCGTTTTATTCCTAATGAGTCAGCAAGGTCAGACGCGTTTGTCCACAACACTCGGCTGTTGACGGTGTGGAATCTTGGCCCCTCGCACGAGTTTTTGTTTTCCCAACAATAAGCCGGCAGAGGAGGCTTCAGTCCTGACAGGATCAGGCTCAGTCCTGTTGCTGACAGCTGACTGACAGCTGACTGACGTGACGCCACATCTCAAGCTGACACTGGCTGTCATGTGAGTCTCTAAGTGTCTAAATAGAATTAGTTATGCGTCTTTTACTAACCCATCCAGTAGGCTCCTCCTTTCTGCTCTGGTTCTGGTTCTGGTCCTCCCACTCTCTTCTTTCTTACCTAGTTAAACGTGTTAAAGCTTCATGCCTGACGGTTGAAGAGCCGCTCATTGCGGCTGGTGAATAGCAGCGGTTTAAGGCCATGATGAAAGCTGAACGCTGTGGTTTCTCCACCGTATTCTCTATTTAATTACACAGAACTATCAATGGCATCCTAGCCATCCACTGCATTCCCCCCCCCTGTGACTCACTTGCGCAGCTGCTGACTTCTCTTCATGCTGCGGCTTTCAAAAGGAAGTTCGGCTCTGGCAACGCTGGCGTTTTGGCACACAAACCTCCCGCAGTGAACCAGTTTATGCTCTGGGAAGAGTCTTAAAGTTCAAAGGGAGCTCAAATATGGAAATGAGCCTTTAATTAACTGTCGAGTTCACATGGTGTGGTTGGCCGGGCCTCCTACAAATGAACTTAGTTTTAATACGGTTTCTGTAGTAATGAGACAGCTCTGAATGAGGAGAGGAGCCTGGGTTCCAGTTTTTCAGTCGCCTACACTGATTGGGCCTGGTGGAAGTTTATTTTTAATCTACTTCTCTATTTTTCTCACACGTAGACAGAGAATGAGACATTGTCTATTCATTTTCCCTTTGCAGAAGTATTTTAAACGTGGTTCTTTAGCTGCTGTAAGTGCTTTGATATTTGAAAGGATTTGCAGCCTGTAAGTGCTGAAAGATGTCTGACTGTCCTCCGGCTGAACCAGGGCTTCACTCATCATCAATCCACATCCTGCCACGGCTATAGGACACACAAGCAGCTTTGTACTCTGAAGTAATCAAGTGTTTGAGAACAAGAGAAAAAGAGACAAAAGTCATAGAAACTATAAGACAATATCAGATGTAGATCATCTATGCAGCTCTAATGGTACATGTAGGCATCAGCATGACACACACACACACACACACACACACACACACACACACACACACACACACACACACACACACACACACACACACACACACAGAGGCTCTACAGCGTGTTGGATTCTAAACATGAGGTCACCTTATGAATGTGTTTCCTGTCTTCCCACTCCTCACTTCCTCCTCTTTCTTTGCAAGCCAGTCAGAAATGGACGGAGCGGCCGGGGGAACAAGTCTCCCTTTTGTGGAGGACGTGCACGGATGTCTGTGCGCGCTGAAGGTCCGGGGGCGGAGACGGAGGGGAAAGAGTTGAAAGGAGGAGAATTTGTGTAAACTCCACACACAGAGAATAAGAAAACAGTGCTGCCTCAAATAAGAGAGAGAAGTAATGCTAGGAAAGTCATTAAAGGAGTTTCATCTTCTGCTGCGGAGGCTAGTACATCTTTAGAATTTATAATGCCAAGTTGGGGAACCTGCACTGTAAAATTTAAACCACTGATTGAGATTGAGATCATCCCTGGGCTTTGAGGCTCCTCCTCCTTTTCAGCTTGATTCTCCTGGGCCCTCTTGTGTGTCCCTGTTACCCTTCATCCCTTTGATCCACCTTCACTCCAAACCCCCTGCAAAAAAAACACCAGAACTAATACGACAGCTTTGCCCTCTTTTCTGAGATAGAAGTTGGACGAACTGTGGTCCTGCGTCTCTGGAGTGTTACCGTTGCTGTGTTGTTCAGGAACGTTAAGAAGCTGTCAAACTGTCCTTTTACATGAACCAGCTTGTACCAAACATGAGGATGGAGTTTAGTATCGGTAGTTTCCCTCTCACTGTTGCATCCTTCTGCTTAAGATACAATTGATATCTTAATCAGAGCAAATAATTAAGGAAGCTATTCTTAAATGTAGGGATTCAGTGTTTGCGGCTCAACACAGTGGGGCTTTATTGTTCTTATTTTAACCTAATATCAGTTTGATTGATGTTGCTGGGAATCCACACTGAAAACAGGATGATCACCTTTTTATATATAAAAACAAGTAGAAATCTCTCTTATCAGACGAGCTCCTCCATGTAGCCGAGCTCTCATCTACACAGTTGTCAGAGTCATGTTGTCTTGGCCCATCAGGATCTGGGCCAGAGAGGATCCTGTCCTTTCTAATCTCTTGATCCTCTTTGGTGGAGCCCTGGTCAGCAGCTCTCCTGCAGCCCTCCAAGTTAAACAGAGAGCAGCTCTGCCCTGGTTGAAGCTCAGTCCACAGCTGCTGTCCGTGATGAAGACAGACAGACAGAAAGAGACACACACACACACACACACACACACACACACACACACACACACACACACACACACACACACACACACACACACACACACACCATCTGTTGCTCTTGCATCTTCCTAGCACAATGTGTGTGGTGATTTGTCTACATTCATGCTGTGGTTTCTTTATTTCATCCCCACTCCTCCTCCCTCCTCCAGTGTAGGAGATGTTTCTGGTGGTGTCCAGCCCTGGATCTGATTTCCTGTAATGTTGGGCTGTTGAGAAATGACAGTCATGAATCATATGTGACATATGAATTAAAAACATAAAAACATAACTGCCAAGGATCATTGGAACAAAGGCAAAAGCTAAATGTGTGTAGCTCAGTATCACACTGTCTCAAAGGGGTTAACAGACCAATAGATCAACAGATCCCCATCCCGCCCCCTACCATAACGCTATCCTTTAAGGAAATGAAATGGAAATTGAAGAAACCTTCATAAAGAGAAATCTTGTAAATGTAGCGGCTATACCGTCCCTCCCTCTCTGGCTGCCGTCTGACCTTTCACCTCTTCTCATCCAGGCCCAGAGAAAAGAGCTTTTTGTCCAGGAGCGGTACGGACGGTACAACCTCAGCGACCCCTTCCTGGCCTTGCAGAGAGACAGCCAGGCCGTGGGGGGCCAGGCCAAAGACCCGGGCGGTCCCTCCACCTCCAACCCTCTGGTCATTCTCAAACTGGTGGTGAGCCACTGCAGGAGGATGCAAGAGAAGATGCTGGCCCAGCTGGCTGCAGCTGAGAGCAGACACAGGAGGGTAGGTCCTCTTTTGTTTGGATCCCAGAAGTTCAAAGATTACAATAAACTGTCCCGCTCCATCAACACCTTCTGTGCCAGAAATAGTAAGCGTGTAAAGTGTGGGGTTGTTATTTCAGGTTCCCTTTGTTTTCAGTGCACTAATCACTTCAAAAGTAGCAGTAATTGTCCTTAACAGCAACTTTTAGGAGAGGTGATGTGCTTCATGAGCCTCTGTCTCCCCCCTGTGTGTGTTTCAGGTCATTGCAGATCTGGAGGAGGAGAAGAGGAGACACGCCGAGGACACTGCCGAGGGAGATGATGTCACCTACATCCTGGAGAAGGAGAGGGAGCGCTTGCAACAGCAGGTGCGGGTTGAGCCACAGAGCCAGAACAGAACGGCTGCAGTACAGGAAGTGCATCTCACTTTTACCAACAATGACAAGTTTGACTTGTTTTGTAAACCCGTCCTGTTTTTACAGCTGGAGTTTGAGCGGAGCCAGGTCAGGCGACTGGAGAAGGAACAACAGCGGATCACAGACCAGCTAGAAGAAGAACGAGCTCAGCACAAACAGCTCTCCTGTGCTTTGGCCAAAGAGTGCAAGTGGGCCAGCGCCAGAGCTCTGGAAGAGGGTCACCGTCTGACCGAGCTGGGCCGCAAAATGGACAAGGTACCAACGCTTTCACCCCAAGTTGGAGTCTTGCATTTCTCCCCTCACAGTTCTTCATGATTCAATGTTAGTTTTGGTGGTTTGGTCTCGCTGGGTTAACAGACTTCTTCTGATCCTAGGAGAAAGAGGCCTGTCAGGCCCTGAGGACGGAACTGGAGGATGAGAGGAGGAGAGCCCTGAGGATGGAGGCCAGGGTGGAGGAGCAGCTGGCCGAGTTTGACACGGAGCGAGAGCAGCTCCGCTCCCGGCTCAAGAAGGAGGAAGCACACTGTCGTCAGCTACAACAACAGGTGCCAACACTCACACACTCGCTACCATGCAGTGTAGAATTACAGTAACCAGGCACCAAGTTTCCGTTTTTACAATTGCCTAACAGGAGTTGCTTTATTTCGCTCTGTAATAAGGTGGAAGAGCTGAGGAGGAAGCTGGAGGAAGTGAACGTGATGGATGCAGTGAGGGCAGCGGTTACAGAATCAGGAGGAAAGGAGGAGTGGGCCGCAAAGGTTCCTGCAGGAAAGACCACAATAGAGACCATTAAGGTGGAGGACATTGAGGGGGGTGGAATCCAGCACCCGCCACAGCCAATAATCAATGGTCACCATTGTCTGGTGGAGGCCATGGGGCACAATGGTGCTCCTGAGAATGTCCTCTCTGAGATATGTCTGGAGAATGGCGATGAAAATTCAGTCCACGTCCATCATCAAAGCCAGGGGGTGTCACCCTCCTGCAGTGCCGCCCCCTCACCTCTGCCCCCCTCCTCACCCTGTGCCTCTCCTGTCCTTGCCAAATCCTCTCCAGGTAGCCCTGGCCCTCCTGGCTATCAGTCCTCTTACCAGGCTGGGATCAATCAGCGTTTCCACGCCGCTCGTCACAAATTCCAGGGGACCACTGAGCCCGAGCCTCAGTCCCAGGCCACCCAGCTCGCCCCCCTGCACTCTCCTAAAGACCTCCCGCCTCCTGTGACCAGCTCCTCTCCAGAAGCCAGCCCTATGAAGCAGCTGGCCCGGAGCACAGTCACTCAAGTCCTGTCTCGCTTCACAACCGTCCAGCCAAAGCTCACCGCGCCAAACAACTCGCCCTTTGGTACAGACTACCGCAACCTGGCAGCCCCCTCTTCTCCTGTCATCGGGAGGGCGGCGGCGGTGGCGGCGGTTCTCCCGCAGGGCGTCAGATCGCCCGTCATCCCCAGGGCGGACAGAGGAAACCCCCCGCCTATCCCTCCAAAGAAGCCCGGTCTGGGACAGGCCCCGCCCTCCCCGGCCCCGGTGCCTCGCTCTGCCAGCCATTTCTCTGACGGTCCACTCTCAGGCAGCTGTGGCCTCACCTCCAGCCAGGAGGGAGTCAAAGAACTGGACATGGTGGTCTCCTCTAATTAAACGGTTTCATTTCATCTGTTAGTAATCACCCAGCTGCTGCTCTGCTCTCATAGTTATGATTAAAGCATGACCCTTTATGTACTTCTTATGATTATTACAGCAGAGCCCGCCCCTTAAACACTGTTATACTACTTGTCTTTTATTTATATGAATGAATATAGTTTTCTAATGTAAGACACTATTCCATGAAGTGGTTAAGGGACTAATGACCGATCACAGTCAGTAGGTTTAGCTGCACCAATATTTATGGCAAACCATACAGTTATGAAGTATATCCAAAGAGCAGAAGTAAGTTTGTTCTTTCCATGCTTTGTTCTCATTACTTTGCTTATTAAAACAAATCATTTTAGACCAAATTTAACACTGACCAATGTAGACAATGTTCTCATCTGCATATGCACTCCTATGTAACTGTGTATCTTTTTTTACATATATATATAAATGGATAGTTTATTTTTCAATCTCTCTCTCTGTATGATAGCTTGTACACAAATATCAATATAATTCAGTATTTTAATGTATATTGTAAGGCTGGAGAAGCAAGACGTCATGTTTTCATGCAATAAACTCAAGTTTTAAGGTGGATTCTGTTCGTCAAGATAAAGATCATATACAGCACAATCAATTCTAGAGTATTGTAGTATGGAGTATTATACACATTAGTAATCAGTCATATAGCTCAGATTAGTTACATTAATGGAAAAGCCTTTGAATGAAATCGTCAAGTTTTTAGATTCAGATTTGATTTCCTAACAAATGACATAAACATGAATTTCCAAATTGCATTGTCCTGTGAAATGTGCTGCACAGACAGATGATGTCCTCTAGGAGGCGGTGTCTGATAAGTAGTTACTGCAGCCTGTGAGACGAAGGGAATTGAACGGTTACTGGCTGCACAGATGTCACATCCTGGTCTTGGGGCTGAACTGATCATTATCTTTGCCTTGTTGAGCGACTCGCCACAATGAGTGATGATTCTACTTCTATTCCTTTCCCCGGATGGTGCTTTTTTTCATTAAAAAACAGTAAGAAATGAGCAGACGCATGCACACACATGCTATCTTTGTATATTTCCCACACTCACTCCAGTCAGTTGGTCATGGGTGGTGGAACTACTCGCTTCATCCAGTACTGTCAGATCTCTTCTCTCCTGGGACTCTTGCTGCTCCAGTCCCCATCAGAGCTGTGCACCAGTGTGTGATGCTCCTGCCACATGAAATAATAATGCTTTGATGTGGATGAAAGACTTTGTACACCTTTACAGTGACGTCTACTCTCTCCAAAACAATTACTCGACTGAGAAAGCAGTGAAAATGGAGTAGAGTAGCGTGCAGTGAGTACGGCTGTCTGTCAAATTAAATCCACCTTCTTGTTGTGGGGGGGGGGAGGCTGGGCTGGTTAAAGAGATGGGTCACCTCTTCTCTGCTCAGCTCACCTAATTAACATTCCAGCAGGGCCGCATCACAAAGCCAACACAGGCCCAGTCTGGTCCCCTCAGCCGTCCCAAACGTCCACAGGTCCATGAGCTGTTTGGGGACATGTCCTGTCTCACTGCTGTCTACAGTCGTCCTCTGCTGTCCTCCGTTAACAACATATACTGTATATACAAACTATAAGCTGAATGTCTTCCATAAACACATTTAGTTGAACTGTCTGGGGAGTAAATACATAAATGTGTTGCTCTTCTTCCTGTTCTGTCCATAAGCATCCCAAAGCAGTATCTTCTTATGAGGTTGACTCCAAAATCCTCCTCGTTTTTTGACTACAATGGATAGATTTGATGTGATTTCAACATAAGATCATGTGAGACTTGCTTTTGATAAAAGGCTGCTATAAATATACAAACTTGAACTTGAAAATGGATCTCTGCAATCGTCTCACCTTGGTGGATCTGGTTTATGACTATGCGACATGAAGTGGGACAGACATGACTGCGGTGACGCGCTGTGTGAATGAGATGACAACACTGAGGTCAAGGAGGGAACGCGCAAACCTGTCAGGACTTAAACCACAAATTTACAGCCCTCTTTGTTGCAAGAAACCAAAAATATGTCTGCCCGGCCGGTGATGCAGCCGCTCTGTGCGCCGCAGCCTGAGTGAGTGATGAGACGATGATTGTAATCTCTGTCATCTGAGCACTCGACCGTGTCCGTGCTGTACCATCCTCTTTTCCTTACTCCCTCTCTTCTGCCAGTCCAAAGTTAGCCTGAGCCATGAGAGGGGCCTAGAATAGGACGTCGGCCCCCCGCGCTGAGCCCCTCGAACGCCACAGCTGGAGCGAGCTCAAAGCCAGACAGAAGGAGAGGGAGGTGCTCGGGTGACTGCAGTGTTCTCGCCACCATCACCTGCTGCCTGTAAAGCAATTTGTTATAGAGTTGTCACTGTAAAATCCATAGCTTGTCTGAGGGGTAAAGAAAGATGGGGTCACATGTAATGAGGATCCAAGTGTTGCCCAATATTTAGATATGACATAAGTGAAGGACAGAGCAGCTCTGCGTGAGTGTGAGGGAGAGAGAGAGAGAGAGAGAGAGAGAGAGAGAGAGAGAGAGAGAGAGAGAGAGAGCGCGCAAGAAGAGGGAACATTCAGTGAATAGACAGCGAACAAGTTTGCAAATCATACAAATCTCTCTCTCTCATACACACACACACACTCACGCACCCACGCAGCCACCCACGCACGCACGCACGCACGCACGCACGCACGCACGCACGCACGCACGCACGCACGCACGCACGCACGCACGCATGCACGCACACACACACACAGCCTTTAATGTTGTATTTTTAGGCAGCAACTTTGTTATTGACCTCTCCTTCACTAATGCCCCTGGACTTCACTGTGATTAAAATGACCTCACACACATTCATGTACCTACATACATACATACATCTTTCCATTGGACCTGAACTACAAACTTACACACAGGGAACATCACAGGAAAGGTTTGAGCTGTATGTAAGGAGCAATAAGTGAGAAATTCACTCCCTATCTTAATCCTTAGGAGGCATAGGACAGTTATATGTTGGGACGTCTATAGGTTGTCTTATCAGGTTGAGGACATTTGGACACTGGAGAGGAAAATCAAATTTGGGCTCAAAAATCTACACATCTCCATCAACATCAACATCATCATCATCATCTCCATCATGTTATTACGTTGCTGCTGCCTTATAAAATATTTACTTTGGAGGAAGTTTCATTTTCACACTGAATCCACCCATCCAGGCAAGAGAGCAGTATACACACACATACACACACACACACACACACACACACACAATATCCAGTTCATTTAAGGTGCAGGTGTTTGGAAAGCAGATTTCCTTTAAATGATGGAATTATGACTTTGAGGCTTACAGCAATTGAAAACCTATAATTCCCAGCAATGGTGAGAGTTGTGTGCAACAGCAGTACTAACGTGTAGAGTGGAGTTGTAGCACTTCTATGTTAGCCAAACAAGGTCTGAAATGCCCCCTGGGAAGGATTTACCTATCTCTATGGAGACAACAAGTTCCTGTTTAATGATGTGTCAAAGCAGGAAAGCTTGACCTCTCATAGCTGAATGTCCCCAAGCAAAACACACTCTCCTTTATACTGGACTCACAAGGGGACAACACGCAGGCTCTTTACCTGTTTGATACTTCACACAAATGTTCAATACAACTAATCAGTGTTTGAATGACTGAAATACTGAAATATTACATCTGTATTGCCCTATATTAAATTCATGATATTCAGTTTAAATTTCAATTTAATCGAAGTATTTTGGGACTGGGTTAAATTAACTAGTTAATAGGTTTGTCATTTTGTTTAGTTTTTATCGTTTTAAATCAGGTTGCCGTTTTCACATTTACATTTCCCCATGAATTGTTTATGTAATATGGTTGATGTGCCACAGGAAGCATTTGATTCACTTCCTGAGCTCATTGTATTGGCTTTGAACTCAGTTTCTCTCATCAAAACAGAGAAAGACTCCAAAACCATTTTTCATTTTCTAAATAATAAACTAATCGAGCAACCAACATCTGATCTGTTATGATGAAGATCTGATGCAGTTTGCTCTGGTTTCGCCTCATGACACACTTGTCCCCCTCGTTTACCTTCCATCGATCTAAATATACACACACACACCGAGTGTCTGACTGTCTGTGAGTCCACATGCCGCTGTGTGTGAATTTCTCTCTGAGAGGTGGGGGTGGTGTGTGTGTGTGGAGGGGTCACGGACAGCTGACGCACTGGAGTGCTGCGGTGTTCGGGCGTGCATCATCATCATCATCCTCATCCTCATCCTCCTCATCCTCACTCCCCGGCTGCAGGCAGGAGGAAAGGTGCGCGGCTCATCTGTTTGGGCTCGATTCCCCTCCACTCGACGCGGTTCTGATCCTCCACGTGATCTCACTGACTTTTCAACACTTCTCTCGCCGGATTCTGGATATAAATATATACTCAATAACTTCCTGCAGCTCGGGATAAAGGTGATTTTTGATTTAAAAAAAAGTGCCAAACGGTGAATCTAGCTCATTAAAGGAGACCAGGGATGCGTTCACGGACAGCCCGCAACAGGCAGCGTGAAGTGATGGATTCTAAGCCCCAAGCTGCCTCTTTGTGAACTTCTTTCTGTTTTCTGATGATGGACGGCGGACAACGGTCAAGGACTCACATACCTGACAGTGCGAACACATGAGAGGAGAGAGAAGATGTTCGGTTTGAGGAAAAGTCGAGGCTCGTCGGACAGCGGGAAGGCGACGGGAAGCCGACATGGCACCAAGCCCCAGCAGCCCTGCAGACTCATGTCGAGGATGTACTTCACTTTCATTTTGCTGCTGCTCATTTTCACGCCGAGAGTGGATTCATCGTGGTGGTGAGTGGCAGTTACGAGATCATATGCACCGACCTCTGTGTGTGTGTGTGTGTGTGTGTGTGTGTGTGTGTGTGTGTGCTGAAGAAAGTTGAAGAAATGAGTAATAAAAAGAGACTCAAACTATAAATGTCCCTTTGAGTTGCATTCACAGAACTTTTACTGCATCCTGTCCACACCTGCTAATCTTGAATGAATGAGTGTGTGTGTGTGTGTGTGTGTGTGTGTTTGTGTATGTGCGTGCGTGCGTGCGTGCGTGCGCGTGCATGTGTGCGTGTGTGAAAGTTGGCAATATTAGTCTAGGTGGATGGAAAAACACACAATAATCTATCAGCAAATATCAAGCTGCATCAAGTTTGAAGTCATTCACTTTGAGTTCTCTCAGCAGAGGAATGTGCCACGATTTCCTTCAGAAACATCAACGCAAAGTCAGATGTTCGGCAGTGTGTAGTGTGTTTATGAAGATTAATGGTGTCGGGTGGAATCTCCCCTATCCATCCATCTTGCCCATAGTAAAGTGGCAGGTGCAGGCGCTGGTGCATGAATAAATGCCCCTTGATTTCTCTTGAGGTTTTAAAAAGCCCAAAGGAGAAGAAACATGTAAGAGGAGGTTACCTGCTGCCCCCCCCAACACACACACACACACACACACACACACACACACACACACACACATCTGAAACCATTTTATACAGTGTGTCTCAGATCACACTGTTGGAAAATGTTTACTATGATGTTAACCTTCAAGAGTCTTTAAATTTGAACAGCTACTACTGAATTATGGCTCTGCACTCCACCAGAGTCACCCTGATGGATTTAGAGTCAAAACACACCCATTCTAAATAATCCTCCGAATGGTAATTTCCCCGCCAAAACCATATGTTATCCAATTTGACAATGGTGTAATCCCTTTGCTGTCTTATGCAAATACATTATGAGCAAACTATGCCAGAGAAAGAGAGAGGGACGGATGGAGGATAGGGAGGACGGAGAGACTTGGAAGCCTCCTCTTCAGATGATTAATACTTCTATAATCCTGGTTTGTATTGTTAAGGCCTATATTTAACCGTCGCGATAATTTAGATGAGCACCATGTGTCACACTGCGCAGGACAGGACAGGAGAGGACAGGACAGGACCCCCCCCCCCTCGCCCCGCGGCTCTCTCTAAGTCTCTCCCTCCGCTATGTGTGTGTCCTCCTAGAGACAGTCAGGGGTCTTTTGGTCCAGGCTGGTATGTACAACACACACAATAAACACGCACAGTGCCTCTGCTCTGCTTTACTGCTCAGGCAGATAGTTAGGGTGAGAATGGGACAGGGACGTCCATAACAGGAGTGGAAACTGCCTGCTACATCTGTTTTTGTCTTGGCGGGCAGGGCGACACAAATGTGGAC
The DNA here is from genome assembly GCF_046128005.1 of Genypterus blacodes. Taxonomy (NCBI): domain Eukaryota; kingdom Metazoa; phylum Chordata; class Actinopteri; order Ophidiiformes; family Ophidiidae; genus Genypterus; species Genypterus blacodes. The sequence continues at coordinate 3,514,610 of NW_027466831.1, forward strand.
GCAATTAGGGTCTATAATGATATCCGGATGGAGAGTGGAGCGTGCAGGCTTAGACGGAGGACGGGGGGGGGGGTTGTTGGGTTGGACCAGGATGCTGGTTGGGAAAAGCCGGATTGCTGGTTTTGTCATGTTCTGTAGATTACTGTCCCCATGTTGTGCTGATAGAGCTTCCAGAGCCCCTACCCCAACTCCCCTGCCCCGCTCTACAATGCCACCACCATGTGACCTGTCCTTTTAAGAGATGCTACAAAGTGAGGGATTATGTGTGAATAGGAACAGAAAGCAAAAAAGGGCCCGTCACAGGGAGAGAGATGCTTTTCGTGGACTGGAGGAATTTAATACATCTGCTTTACATCCTGGGTATCTGAGCCTCAAGAAGGAGACGCATGTCTGGAGAATCCCCAACACTCCTGTTACAAAGTTTGATATTTTTCGTTTGGTGAATTAATATATAAACACACTCAAGTTTACAGGCGGTCAAACCAAACCAATAACTTCCACCAAAACTCAAATGGTCACTGAAACTGTGCTTGATGCGTGTTGGATCTGCCTCCTTAGGTACATCGGTGCGCTGGGGGCCCGGGTGATCTGCAACAACATTCCCGGTCTGGTGAACAAGCAGAGGCAGCTCTGCCAGCGGCACCCGGACCTGATGCAGTCCATCGGCGAGGGAGCCAAGGAGTGGATCAAAGAATGCCAGCACCAGTTCCGACATCACCGCTGGAACTGCAGCACGCTGGACCGCGACCACACCGTGTTCGGAAGAGTCATGCTGAGAAGTAAGTGTGCCTGGGGAATTCTCTGCTGTGAGATTGTGTTTCTTGAACTGAAATGAGTAAATCATCCCAGTAAAACGTCTTTGGTTGCTTAGTAAGTGTAGGATTAATTATTAGGCACCTTATGGAATCAACCTTGGCCTGTTAATCATCTCAACTTTGCCCCAGAGTACAGGCAGAGAGGGAAAGTGCTGTGGTTTCACCCTCCCCGGAAAGAGGGAAGATTGGGAAAGTCGATGTTCTCCGAAAACAAGTAGCAGATCGAGAGATCCACACTGGCGATGTATAAACAGTAATAGGAGATGTAAATATTTGGGTAGATGTTTCTGGCAGCCAGACAAAGCTTTACTCCCTGACATATCGCTTGCGTTCTGCTTCATTGCGTGAGCAGGAATGAGGACGGGAGGTGGTGGTGGAGCGGGGGGGCGAGCCAGACCAAATAACGCCCCCCCCCCCTCTCCTCTGAAATGAAAACACAGCCTAGTGACGGAGAAAGATGCCATCTGTGCAAATTAAAAGGTAAAAGGAGAGTGGGCCTGTCTGTGATGTTAAAGCTGACAGCGCTGCTTCTCCTGTCTGATCTTCCACCATAAATGGGGATTTCAACCTTCCTGCCGTCTGCGATGTATCGGAGGATCTTTACTGACCCGTAACACAAGTCAGACCAAAGTCCAGGGTGTAATAGCACTGCGTGTTGTGTTTCCTGGTCTCCCCAGGTAGCAGAGAAGCGGCGTTCGTGTATGCCATCTCCTCGGCCGGGGTGGTCTACGCCATCACCAGGGCCTGCAGTCAGGGGGAGCTAAAGATCTGCGGCTGCGACGGCCACAAGCGCGGGCGAGCCAGCGACGACCGGGGCTACTTTGACTGGGGCGGATGCAGCGACAACATCAACTACGGCATAAAGTTCGCCAAAGCCTTCGTGGATGCCAGGGAGCGGATGGTGAAAGACGCCCGGGCGCTCATGAACCTGCACAACAACCGGTGTGGCCGCATGGTGAGTGGCAGGGAGCGACGTTTGCGGTCGAATCCATTTTTTTAAAACATGGAAAGATATGAGAGATAAATAATTCCAGATGTTAAAAGTGAAGTCACTCCAGTTGTCACAAAATCATATCAGCATGAAAAGCAGTTTGTTAACATCTGTGTTAGCATCATGCCATGGGGCAACATCATAGGCTTAACGCCCTGTCACCTTTGACCTCTGCTCTAGGCAGTGAAGCGCTTTATGAAGCTGGAGTGCAAGTGTCACGGGGTCAGCGGCTCCTGTTCTCTGAGAACCTGCTGGCTGGCCATGTCCGACTTCAGGCGGACCGGAGATTACCTCCGCAAGAAGTACAACACCGCCATGGAGGTGACCATGAACCAGGACGGGCCCGGATTCACGGTGGCCGACAAGGAGTTCAAGGGAAGCCCCAAGAACGAGCTGGTGTACGTGGAGAACTCGCCGGATTACTGTCTCATGGACAGAGCAGCAGGTGAGTTCGACACCATCTAGGATCGTGATTATTGGACAAATTCTGAGGGAGAAGAACTGAAAATGTCTTGCTTACAAAGACTAAAAGAGTCACAAATGACAGGTGAACTGTTTGTAAAGCTGATATAAACCTCAGGCCTTTTGCTTCCATACAGTATATTAGAACCTCATCATAGAAGAATGATGTCATCAGGAATCAAGGATCCATTGAGGCGTTTCAATCCAGTTCAGTCATAATAAGACACAGATGATGATGATAGATGAGACGAGAGAAACTGAGATCTTTATTGTCTGAAGTCAGTTTTCCAAAATGGGCGAGAATCAGCGACGTGTCCATTGAAGTCCCGCATTCCTTCACAGCTTAAAGTTCAATGATTTGACCTTTAACATCTCCTTTAATAACTGCTGTTTGCATTGCTTTGTTAAACTCTGTCGCTCTCCTTCAATCCAGCCCCTTCAATCGAGCGTGAAGGAGCTCACTAACTATTGTTGTTAGTGAGTGAGTTTGTTACGGCAGCACAGTGTTTATGTGGTGGGACTAACTTCACTCCTCCCTCATGTTAGCTGGGTTGCAGATTGACAATTGAAGGGTAATGAAGGTGTGTTCACTCAGAGGAAAAGCCCCCTTTCCTTGTTATAAGGTGATCATAGAAGGAGCTTAAGATCCTCCTCACCACTAATCTCCATTGTATAGGAATTCCCACCCTAAGGATACATGCGGTCTTATTTTTCAAATCCTTCCTTTGGTCACTTTTAAGCTCCTCTCTCTAGAGCCCAAGGGGAATATCTCTCCTTATCCTCTTCTCTTCACGTCAGCGACGCTCTGTTATTAGACCTGGCATCTGATCTGCGTCTCAGATCTCACACCTGAGTGTGTAAGCACATCTGTGTTTGGGGGGCGGGGGGGTGGGCGGGGGGGGAGGCTGAGGCTGTTCTGTTGACTGCTTCTAAGCCCCCACACCCTGCTGGCTGCAGGACTGCGGGAAAGCTGATGTTTCACCTGACGGGTTCAGCCTTTGGCGTGAACACGTCCGCCGGTGTTCAGAGGTTTCACAGCTGCTAGGATTAGCTGTCATGGACGTGCACACACTGAATGTTTGTATGTGTAGAAAGAGATGAAATGAACAGACGTCCTTGTCTAGGTTCTTTACTGCCCTTCGTTCTTGTCTGTTCTAAATCCAAACAATCTCTCGCAATCTGAATTTTCTTTAGGATGACAACGGTTGTTGAATCCAAATGTGACCGACGAGTATAAGAAGTAAATCATTTGTTTTGATTTGGAAAAAGGACAAAGTGTGTATGTTTGGATTCCACATGTTCTCCTGTTCTTCTCTCTGCAGGGTCTTTGGGCACAGCAGGCCGAGTGTGTAACAAGTCATCCCGGGGCACAGACGGCTGCGAGGTCATGTGCTGTGGGCGGGGCTACGACACCATGCGCGTTAAACGCCTCACCAAGTGCGAGTGCAAATTCAGGTGGTGCTGCGCCGTGGAGTGCAAGGTCTGCGAGGACACGGTGGACGTGCACACCTGCAAGCCCTACAGACGACCTGATTGGCTGGACATGAGCATTACCTAATCCTGGAGAGACGTGAGCCGGCGCTGTCTCCAGTGACTCGTCAGACCTCACAGTATAGGATGTATGATTGGGATCTCTGAAGTTTAATACCTCTGACTTTGATTTGACTCTTTGACACGTCCTGAAGCGTGGACTTTACAGGAGCTTCATTAGATGACGACAAACTGGAAAATAGGCCCAGATACTGACGGTGTGCTGCTTTAAATGTTCCTAAGAATCATTTGTTAAACTTTCTTAAAACACACTTTGATCACCGATGCACAGTGGTTGAATTTTGCTTAGGCGCACGTTTAGTAGGCAGGGATTTAAAATGATGTCTGGATGTCATAAATAAAGACAGTATGAACGCATCAATTAGCTCAAAGTCCTTAAATAATATAACTTTAACATTTAGCCCAGATAATAAAGGAAGAATGAAAGACTGGGAGATTCTGTAAGAAAAGGAAAACACACCAACAATATACTGTTTCAAATGACATGACTGCCTCCTGAGCACCATTGTGTCTGTTATTTGTCTGAAATATCACATAATTGGTGGTTTTGCCTCACAGAAAGTCTTCCCCTCCCAACTTCTGATTCATTGTCTTTGTTCTTTTGTCATTTTTCAGAGTATCCTCTTTATCCGGCCCTCATTTCTACATTGTACATTAAAAAATAAGAGAAGATGTTGATGTTAACAGCAAAAGAAATGACTTTAATGACTGAAATTGAACTGTTTTGGTTTTTACTTTACTTTGATTCTCACCAAGCCTCTGATGTGAATTTGAAAAACCAGCACAGCAGCTCTGATAAGCACAAAGCCACTGGGAGACCAAAGTAACCTAAGTGGAGGGTGAAGAAAGAAGCACCTAGCAACTAAAGACGCAGATATTGTTCCCAGGAGCTGGTGGACACCAAAACAAAGCTGAAAAAAGAGTGAATATTGGCTATTCAGTGACCAAAATGGACGAATGCAGCATAGTATACTGCAAAATAGATGATATGTTCTGTTGAAATCATTCGGATGTCACTTTTGGTTTCTGTCAGAATCTCTCCTACTTTGTGACACGATTGGTTTTGAAAACATTGTTGAGTTTGTCAAGACTTCTGCCGAGTCTAGTGACGCTGCAGCTCAGACACACTGGGTGGGTTTCTGGGGCTTGGTGCGGTGAGGGTCAGGGGTCGAGAAGTTGCAACATGTCGATTCTCAATCAGAAATGAAGCAGTAGCCTATACAGTGACTCATAACCGAACAAGTACGCCTGTTGTCGTGAAGGTGATTTTGGAGGAGTTCAGTCTCCTCCTGATGCTGTTTAAATGACCAAACCAGTCATCAATACTCTCAGATGTGTTGTTCTGAATGATGGCTTGTAAGCTGCAGGTGGTATGCAGAGGTCGTCCTTCATTACAAAGGTCGGCACAGCATGTTTCTTCTGTCATCACATTGAGCGATAACGCTTTGACAATGCAGTCTTTTGCAAGCGTGCTCTCCTTCCTTTGTGCACATATTCATTGGCTTTGTGAGAAGTGAAGTATTTCATGACATCGGGCCAAAACATTGCAAAAAAGACCACTGGAAGAAAAAAAAAAAAAAAAAAAGCTAAGGACTCTGAATTTGACTTTTCAACATCTGGTAATGCAGCCAGACATCATGTTAGACCACTGGAGACGCAACGCTCAGAGGGGTTTAAAGATCTAAATGAATCTGACAACAAGCTGGGGATGCTCAGGGTCAACAGATTTTTTCATGTCCACGTAATGAGGAGGGGAGCCAAAGTAAAGTGCTTTGAAAGAGGCCAAACAACACGGCAGAGTCAAATGTTCACCAGTCAAAAGTTAATTGCGAACAAAATAACCTTTTACAGTGTAAATTAAAAGAATGTTGCTGTGTTTTTCTTAAAGATTAGAAAGATTAGAGAGGCGACAGCTATTCACACTGTGGGGGCTGAACTGGGCCTGAACTACTCCTGCTCGGAAAATTAACGTCTCTATTTCATTGTTCGAGTTTCATCCGGTTCACTTCATGGAACTTTAAATTCTTATGCCAGAACACAGCATTCCTTACACACGCATTAAAACTTCAATTATACTCCAATTAACTGTCATAAATGCACTATAATCTCACTGAAATCAGCACAAGTCGATGTAAATGTACTCAAACCATTGACTGAATTGCAGGAAAGGTAAAACTAGCGTGAGTATGGTGTAAAAGTAATAAGCGACTTTTTGGGTTGCGGGTGAATTTATTTGAACTTTAGAATCTAGACACTTCAGTTAAACGAGAGGACACATTTACTATACAGGTCCAAGTCAAGCTTAGTTAGTCATTATTTGGTACAATTGTGTGAAAATGGCCCCAGAGACATTTTGTCTATGGTGCAGTATTTTAATCTCTGTCATTTAGGCCCAAAAATACCTCTGGAGTTCTATATTTAACCTTGTTGATCCTCTGTCACTCCTGTTCTCCTCCTGTGCTTAAGCCCTGATGCAAGCAAACACAATCGCTGTTATCACTTCAATGTCAGATCATTTGAGACCATAATTGTTTGGCCTCAGTTGACTGTACCGGCAGATGAAGAACAGAATATTAACATTTAAATAAACACACTTCCTTCTTTTTTTTAACGTAGAGCGATTTGCTACATCAATAATACTTTTCTGATCTTCAAATGTGTTTTGAGAGTCTGAGCGGCTTTGTCCCCCACAAAGGTTTGATCCGGCTGAGGTCTGTAAAAATAACAGGAGTGGCATCGCTGGCATTCTTTGCCATCATAGTGATATCAAATGGGCATCTGAATTTAACAGCATGTCTGAGCTAAAATTGGCCCGAGGGGACAGACGGCATTGTGGGCCAGATGGATGCTTCACATTCACAGGGGAAGCAGGGAGAGAAGAATGGAGCGACACATCCATAGAGCTGCGCCGGGTCCAAAATGACTCAATGTTGTGTTAGTTAACGTGCAGTTTTTGTATTTTGAGATCAAATGTTTCGGACTCCATCCCAGTTGTAACATACACAAACCATATGATTAATATCTATTATGTACAGTAATATGGGAAATATGCTGATATGTATTCATTGTGAAATTGTTGCGCTCTGGACTATTTATAAAAGTGTTGGAAATCTGGCAAAATCAACCCAGAGTTTTGTTGTATTTCTTGGCGTCAGTCTGGCCCTTATGACTCTATCAGCAGTAATTAAGAGCTTTATGGAGACATGAAATTGGAGTGGACTGGAGCTGCTATTGTGTAGCATATTTATTGTGCTTGCCAAGTGACATCATGCCCATTTATTACCAGCGGAAAGAGAAAATTAATCTCACATTATGTTTCCATAGTTTGGAGAAAGTAAACGACTCCCACATACTAAGATTGAATGCGGCCCACTTAGGAGCCATTGTGGGCTTTTGTCACTCAGTGAAGGTGAGATTTGCAGTGCTGTAATATCACTACTCCACGATAAGAACATTACTATTTGTAGGTGTGTTTACTTTTTCTACTTCTACAACTAAAAAGGCTCAAGCATGGGCAGGAGTTGATTTGGTTTCTGTGTCGTCAGAGGTTACAGATACTTTTTTCAGTACACATCATGGCTGTTATCATTCAAATGTAAAAGAATTCCCAAAGCACCTGCCAGGCTCATCTCGTCCTCCCGCTCATGAATATGCACTGTACAACCCCGACACACACACGCCTAATGTTTGACCTCTCAGAAAGCAGGCGTTGTGTTCAGCGTGATCTCCGAGTCCCCTGAGGACCTTTTTTTCTTTGGAGACTACAGTCAATCATATAAGCGACCTTCAGGGACACGCTTGGCACAGCGCCCAGGCCTCAGAACTCATAGTAAGTCATTGCTCTGGTGGGAGTCAGAGTCTAGCAGCAGGGGATTAGCACATAAAAACTCTTATCTAGTAAGTTGACTGTGGCGGTATTCTGCCTGTGTGTGACCTGTAACAGACGTTATTTGGATTTTTCAGAGGAAGGATGGACAGAATGGGCTGCCTTCCCACACATGCCTTTGCCTGCTGTTTTGCAACTGGTATGTCTTAAACATTTTGGGCATGTCTTTGGACATCACAAAGAGGAAAAGACGCAGTTTATTTCTTTAGGTGCTTGTCATGCTTGCCTTAAAGTTTCGGTATTTTTCTATCCTCTCAGATGAAAATTATACCCTGTGTTCTATTAATCTGAATCTAAGACTTTATTATGGCTCTCTACAGGTAATTCATGTTCCCACAGGCAGCATTAAGCCGCACTTTGACTGAGAGAACACTGGAGGACCCATCATCATCCTCAACAAGTCATTTCATTTCTCCTGCTGGCCACTTAAGGTGGAGTGTATGATGTGTGATTGTGGCACCGATGGTTCACTGACAATCTGCCATGTAAAAGCCTCTGCTGATGGAGGCAAAGTGGTATAAAGGTAATAATAATGGGCGTGGAGGCTCTTTGCTCGGTGAAGCAGAGTAAAGTGCTTCAAATACAGGACCGGAGCTTTTACACAGAAAAGCATCTATTCTGCTGAAGCACCATCGTGTCAGACCTCAAGAAGAAATGAAAAGGAGAGACAGCTTGAAGCACAAAGCTCCTCTCTCTGTGATGACAAATGTTACTTTATAGTTTGTGTTTGCCCAGTCTCAACCATTCATTTGGGAAATAACCTTCAAAGTTGACCCTGATAATAAATCTGATAACAAAATGATCAGAGTTGCAATGAAGCACCAACAAGAGTATTTTATTGAGTTTTGCTTTTAAACTTATCCACAGGTAGTTACAGATGCTCACATGCTCTCCTGTCTTCATCATGTTGTCCTTTATGAGCTGCACATTGTACTAGAACCTAAAAGTGTCGGGTGTCAACGATAAAATAAATAAGAGTCAAGATGGAGGTTTTTAAAAAGTGCCAATCGGGTTTGTTGACAAGAAGATTTACACCATAAAAACACAATCTATGTGTCGTTACAAAGACCGGCAAGTCCATTTCCACATGTTCACGACTGACTGTACAGTATACTTAAGACTATACTGAAGAGTTAACTGTAGCTGGTTGGTAGAGTGAGTGGTGCTAATCACTGGACACTGACTATTTTTGTTAGAAATGATTAATCTCTTGACAGCATAAACCATCTAAAACATTAAACAGAGCCGCTATCTCTACATCTGGCACCGACAGGAACATTTACACGCCCAGCTGCTCTGTTTAATCAGTGCCACACTCTGATAGTATCACATACGATACTTATACGTGAATGAAGAGCCGTCAGAAGCAGAATCACCTCCTGAGCCCGGACTCAACTTGTCCAAACAAAAAGATTGTCCTCTCGAATATCTCGTCCAATAAGCTGTTCAGGTATTTACATTTTCTACAGTGTTCTAACATCGACTGACTGAGGTGTTCATCACTTGTTTTCAGAAACTATTCCATTATTAGCGATTAACGAATGAGGACAAAATGAACAGATAGACAGAGGCAGGGGAGATTTGGTCCAAACTGACTTCACTCTCTCTCCCCTCATGTGTAACTGAGCTGTGTTCATTTTGCTCTTCATCTCAAAGTGCTACTTCACACATCGCTCAGGACAAAAGGTTTAATGCTTATGAGGGCAAATTGGCATTAAGGATTGCCGACTGATGAACATTAATTCATACATTTAGAATGACTATAATGTGTGACCCGGCTGTGCTTAGAGCTCCTCTGTAACGTTTTGTGGGAGACTTGACGCACAACTTGTAGTTCGGTGCTGCAATCTGTAGAAAGGAGCGATGCCACAGTTAGGCCATACAGTGACCAGTGATGATCCCATTTACATTTGGATGTTGCGGTAACGGTGGGGGGGGTTGGGGGCGGCAGTTGCCCCAGTGATATAGTGCTGAGGTGTCACGCCATGGCAACAACTGTTGGACTGCAGAGGCGTTGTATACACTGCAGCCACTCCACGGCTGTAAATCACAGCTCTGTTTTTAGGAGGTCTCACAGCCCCTCAGACGTTTAAATCCGCTCCGCTCCGTGTCTGTGCGGCACACGGAGCGTTGATATAGGACACGTAGGTTCCTATCCCGTGTACTTCACCAGATCTTTCTGATAACACATAAATAATTTGGTTGGGGGGGATCGGTGTGGTATTCAGGTGCAGAGATCCGTCACGTTTGCGTCTGTAAGCTCGGTGTTTAGACTCACGGGAGGAGAATTCATCTTACCTGACAGCAGCGGAAAATTAAAAACATAAGGTTTAGCCTTTTAATATCGAGGTGTAAATCAATAGGAGTGCCTCAGACTTCATTTAGTTAAAAGAACTAAACAACTATTCAATATTTCTAATGATTAGTTTTATCCTCCGTTAGCTTGAGGGTAATTTTATGACCGGCTGAAAATCCTAACAAATGGAATTCATCGAATGTGTTCTTGGAAAGGAGTGCAGTGTTGGAACAGTGTGGGAGAGCATCTTAAGAGTGCTATTGCCGTGTTGATACAACCTCAGCCAACATAATCAGTAACAATGCAGCAAGTGGACAGTAATGTTGAAGACAGGAGAGCAAACACTTTTTGTCTGTGGGTTTGGAGTGATCGTGATGTGCATGTGTGTGTTTGTATTCGTTCTGTGTGAGTGAGTGTGTGTGTGTGTGTGTGCTTTTGAGTGTGTTCGAGTGTATGTGTGTGTGTGTGTGTGTGTGTGTGTGTGTGTGTGTGTGTGTGTGTGTGTGTGTGTGTGTGTGTGTGTGAGTGCGTGCGAGTGTGAGATGGGGTCAGATCTGAGTCAGCTGGTGCCAAAAACTGGACGGCATGAAGCTTTCCATCTTGTCTGCGAAGAAACCCAGGGGTGCGAAGAGTGTGCTGAAGAACTGAAGAGGAGGGAAGAGCAGAAACGGTAACAGCAGTTAAGAGAGACGTCAGTGAACTCGCTTGTATCTTCTTGCAAGGCTGTATCTGCTTGCTCTAAGCAGAGGGGGGGAGTTGGGGGCTCAAACGTTTCCTCATTTGCAGAAACACAATCATTGATTTTCTACTTGGGTTTACCTCGGCGGCCCATATTAAATAGACTACAAGATAAATACAGGAAGGACAGAAAACCACAGTCAGCCTGTGCTGTCGTCCAGCTTTTCCCCCTCCTAACCAACAGGCTCACATGAGGAATGCGATAAAGGAAACAACAATTAAATACATAAGAGCCGCAAGAATTCCAACGTGGATAAATCAAACTCTGCTGGTGCTCGTGAGGCGACGACCCGGGACATTCTACAGTGTACAGAGTACATTCTATATATACTGGATATCTATATATACATTAAGCTTTTTTTCCTCAGATGGGCTGTAGATTAGATGCGTGGCAGAATTGATGACAGTGGAGTGTGAGACGCAGCATGTTTCCCCTGGTAGCGTAGCAGCGTGTTTAAGAGTATAGGGAAGAGAAAACATTGCACTCCCACAGCCCCGGCCTTATCATTTATAAAACGCTGTTTCGCACGGACAGTGTTGACGTCTCACTGCACTTATCCACTCTGGGGATAAACTTATATTGTCCATGATTCACTTCCTTCGCAAATTTTGCCCGGAGGGATCGTGTTTATTGCGCAATCTGTACGCAACTTCAGGCGATGTTGTTGTGGCAGTTATAGGCAGCTTTGACCATTACGCATTCTTCTTCTGTTCTACCCTTTGAACGACTACGACTCTCCTAATTGAAAGCTTTCACACACACAGATCAGCTTCTAATGAATCAGATTTGTTGGAGCTGTAGGATTTATATTAAGCCCTCGTATAACTCTTTACAATTATGTTGGTAAAGTGAAAGTCAGAAGTGCGGAGAAAATATTACAACGTGCTTTTCAGTTTGAAGCTCCGGTACTTGAGGTGTGTGTGATACACTTGACACTTTAATGGTTGTATAAGTGGACATATTAGCCTGGCCAGACGAGTGAAAATCAAGTACTCCTCTAATCCTATTTAAAATATAAAATATGTGAAACATGTTATACACGTCTGGATGCAATAAATAAGGGAGAAGAAGACTCCCGCCGCCAAACGCTGCCGCTGTCTGGCCTGGCTTGGACCTTCCTGTTTGAGAGCAGCACATTCAGGGAAAATCTCTGTTTCTCCTCAGAAGGCGGTGACGTCCTCTGTGTTCCTTCCTCAATGGTTTTCCTGCACTCTATCTGAGCATTACACAAACCAGGCTCGCTGGGGCCGCTGTAAAAGTCCTCTGCACACAACCTTTCCCATAACAAAAGGATGAGCACTAGATGTTCTCTGTGGGCTTGTTTTTGCTACGAGGCTCTGTAGCGGCAGAGCCTAATAAACATCGTGACCCTAAACAAAAGATTAACCAAATTTAAGAACGGGGCCGAGCTGACTAAAAGCAGTCCAACACTTCTGTCATGAATAAAGCTGTAAAAAAGGAAGTGGTGTACACATTCGTGACTTATAAATCTGTGTGAATCTACGCTGTGCTGTTTTTGTTTGCTATGGCGATATGCTCGTATTGTTCAGCGGCGGTTGCTGATAGCCTGAGTGAAACTACGGCTTGTTTTGGAGGAGAGTTGTGACTGTACAGGCCTACGACTCCCATGAGCCTCCAGTGTTACTGACAGTGATGGAAGACAGCAATTAGCGCCAGGGTTAAAAGGTTTGTGTTACATCAAAATAACGACGGCACATTTAAAACACTGTTGGAAACAGATGAACGGAGATGAACAGCAAAACCAACATCAGGGATGAAGAACTCCCCAATCTAATTCCAAGGGATGACGTTTGATAGGTTATTGACAAGACTATGATCACCCCCCCCCCCCCTACTGACAAACCAACAAATGTTTGATTCTGCCGTGTCAATGATTCTGACAAAATGTAGCTGTTGCTGTTAAAGCGCCATCAGGTTGATAGACGTTCCATTTTTCGGCATAAACAGTGAGTGACTTTGTTTACCAAGTCTGGTTACAGAGAGATAAACTGTTTGCCCCGCTTGTTCCAGACATTCTACATGTTACAAAAGAGAAGACTATAGAAAAGAAAAACGACAATGAAATCAATTTGAAGTAGCAGAAAATCTGGTAGAGACCAAATGGGCGTGGCCTATAGGAAAGCATAAGATGGACCCAAAGGCTGACCGGTACGGAACGTTCATGAATTCTTCCCTGAATCACAACAGAGGCGCAATCCACATCAAGCAATTCCAAATGTGGTGTGTAAAGCCACAACATGGGTAGGAAGGAGACACGTGTACTTACTGCTTTGGCAAAGACACCCATGAGTTCGGGGAACTGATGTGTGAACATGGCCAGCATGGCAGTGAAAGAGCAAAGGCCTGCTGTGAAGAGGATGAAGAAGGGAAGCTCTTTTTTGGGGTATACAGACACCTCGTGGAACGCTGGAGGGAAGACCACAAAAGGAACAGCAAGAGAAAGACAGAATGTTAGAAGCTTTTAACATTAGGGACGGTCACACACACACTCTTCACACAGCTTCAGGCCACTTGTACTCACAGGGCAGCAGTTCTCTATCTGCTGTTTCTGTGCAGCCTGGGTAGGGGTAGAACAGGTGACCCTTCTCCAGTGGATAGGGAATTATTCGGAAGGCTAGAAAGAGAGGGAGACAAAGGAGTTGAGGGCGTAACCTTTTCTTCTTTTGAAACGGCTGATGCCCTTCTTAGTGAGCTGAGCGAGGTGGAGTGATACGTACTGCCCTCCCAGGTGCAGTGCAGCAGGTTTAAGGCGCCCTCTGCCCTCTTCCAGTGTTGCAGGTGGAAGAAAGCGTACGCCACCGCCTCGCTGTCACCCCTCTTCAAGATGTGCTCTGGAGGCAGGATCAGGCTCTTCATCTCTAATAAGTACTACACACAAGAGGACAGAGAAGAACACTGCTCAGTTTACCTTCACACTGTTTACATCAGGTACTGCAATCATGTTAAGAAAATGTAGCAATGCCTGAAAATTTGTCTGTAAGGGTGTGTGTGTGTGTGTGTGTGTGTTTAAGAGAGAGAGCGAAACAGAAACATGTAGAGCACAAAAGTGGACACTTGAAGAAGAGGAGCAGTGTCACTGGAGTGTGTATGAGATCATAGACCCTTTATGATAAATCAGCTCAGATGTCTTTGTAATTGATTCCTAACGCACGCGAGCCAAACCCAGATTAAAACCTCACCCAGGCTCGGGAATTTACAGCCAGACTGAAACAGGTCTTCATTTTGGTGTGACAGTGTGTTTTATGAATAGATTACGTGACGACAGCTGAGCATTAAGTCAGCCAAAGACGAACCATTACACCAAGGGGATGTCCATGCTGCTCTCTTTCTGCTGGCCAACTGTTTGGTTGTTTAAACTTAATATCCCTAAACCACAATTATGTTGTCTTTATGACCTCTGGAGGTCATAAATCACTTAGTGGAGGGTCGGTGCTTGTTTACTATATCCTACTGTGAAAGTCCCGTTGGCTAACTCCCAGTATGCTGGAAACATCTTTTCCTTACGCGTGCTATTTGTTGAGAGGCTTGTTTTGCAATTGTTCAAAGTGGGAGGGCAAACTTTCCAAACCTCTCTGTGTGTGTTATTGTTACAGTAGAGTACATTCATTCCATGAATGTGTAACATCCCCCTAGTCACCCCCACCCCACGCACACTACTGTGCAAGTTCGGCGGAGTGAATTCAGTTGGTTCACTGTGCTGACATAGGCTCACATCCCAGAGCTAAAACCACCAGAACAGATCTGCTCTCTGAAATCAATCAGAGCAGTGGTCTTCAAGAGAGAGGCACATGCTTCTCGTACCGCTTCTCTGCATTATGTGGTTTCCAGATCACAAGCTGTCCATACATAGGACTAATAATACAAAACAGTGTGTATTGACTTTGATGAACATGCCGCTCTATGTGATTTATGTCTGTGGTGCCCAGTGTGGCAAGAGTCTGTGTTAAACTAATCCAATGTGTGCGGCTGGGGCCCCCTGGGCTGGATTCCCAGGCGGCCAGCTTCACAGGGCTCTGGATCTCAGACTGACACTTTGGGAAGGTTACCCCACAGCTAATCCTGTCTAATCCCTTCCATGGTCACAGGCTCAGCCAGCCATCCATCCAGACCTCCATCCATAGATGCATCCATCCATCCGTCCATCCGTCCGTCCATCCAGTCAGGCCATGCTGCTTCACTCACCTTCACCTACCTCCTCCCGTTTCCACTCTTACCCCATGACCACAGCTCATCCCTGTCTTTCGCCCCAGCTGTCCTCAATAAACAAGCCTGGGGTTCCTGTTCAATGTAACCCCCTGACTTAACAATGGCCAGCAAACATGAGCTCCAAGTCAGTGAGGACAGTTAACAAATTAACAATCAGACATTGCTTTTCCTTATCTCTCTCACCTGTTAGGACCGGCTCAGACCCACAAGCAAGTCATCTCTAACTTCTTCTCCTGCATCAGTGCTGCTAAGACCATCCAACCGTCATGAAGTTCCTTGGACAACTCAGGATCCCAGCCTTATCCACCACACCCTGAACCTCTCACCTTCATGAGGAAAAGCTCAAGGGCCAAGCAGCTAACTAGTGGAACCAACCCACTTCACTTTTCACACTTCTACAGTAACTGCTGTCCCATCCTCCCTCCTTTCTTTTCTTTCCATTCTTTTATCCTCTCTGGTCATCACAGGGGTAGACAGCCAGAAGCTGCTTTTCTTCCTTTCTCACTTATCCTGTCTGACTTACTTAAATCACCCCTAGAATATTCACCTTTCATCTTCTTCCACTCCCTTGGCACCACCAAGCCCTCCATTCATACAGGAAACACCTTGTCTCTTGTAAAATACTGTACAACTTCTGAAAAACACACCGCTTCTAAACTGTCATAGTCACTGTCCATAGTAACTGAAAGTGTATCCTTTAAGTTATACCTGGACTTTTTAATACATGTCCATATTCCAAATATTTCCATCTCCATATTAGTGTAATGTAGGTCTGGGTCCTCTGTGTTTTAAGATTAACAATTTAGACAAGCAGGCGGCTCAGCTGTCCTTCCTTGCATGCCACAGGATTAGACCTGGTGACACCTCAGTCCTCTGTGCTGGCCTCCTCCCCCCCTCCACCCTCTCCCCTCTCTCTTGTCCCTCGCTCTGCTTCTGCACTCCCCGTCTTCTCTTTGATGAAGGGATTGAGTTTCGTGTGTTCTCCTTTTATCCTTTGGCAGTCATACGTCCACAGCATAACTCATAAGCTGCCTCCTGATTCTAATCTGTGGCACTTAGCCGCACACAATAGAACATGCAGGCAACAGTGACATCAGCCCTGCAGTGACTCTATATGGGTCAGAAACACATACTGTATGTTCCCTTCAGAGAACCTAAAGACATACAGGTGTTGGGAATAGAAACACAACAAAGATTAAGCATTTCCTACAACACTGTGACATCCCGTACAAAGGCAGGGTAAGGTTGCAGAAAACTAATATTCTCTCAAAGTAGATGTAGGCTAGGACGGAGCAAATTATCAACAAGCAACTAGGCACTATTCCTTATTCAAAACAAACCTCATCCATCTTAATTCAGAGAAGCCCATTGCTGCTGCTCCAGCTCAATTTAGAAAGCTAAAATCCAATCTCAGAGTTTAACTCATCCAAAGTCTACATTTCTGGACCCTGACAGCCAATCTAGATGAGAAAGTGTCAAGCCAGAATGGGGTGGGATGAAAAACTGGCTGCTAAAGTGGAGTAAACTAGCAAGGTAGATAGGATCTGGTGTCCCTGAATGCTTTGAAATAAATGTGCATGGACAAAGTGAGAGTAAATGTAAATGTAAAGCAGACCCAGGTGGCCAGGACACTTGATCAGCTACACAAGCAACCAGCAAACTGTCAGTTTCTTAAGCAGTGGCTGGTAAAAGGAGCTGATTGGAATAGACAGACAGATGGAGGGAAAGGGAGGAGGAGGGGCAGAGGCAAGAAGACGAGAAGAAGAGGAAAATTGAATGGAGCGAAGCAGAATACGTGGAAATTAGGAGGGGTTTATGTCAGAGAAGGATGGATGAGGAGGAGGTGCAGGAAGGACCAAAACAGCTGTGGGTATCTAGTGTGTGTCTGTTTGTGTGTGTAGCTGTGAAGGCAGTTTGCTACCTCTGCATGATTTTCATATAAAGCGTAATCTCCTGATGCATATCAACACAAACGCATTGTGCTTGACCTAAATGTCCCCTTATTGCTCCACCTGTCCAAGGTTAAGGAGTCGAGGGGGTTTGTGGGGCCTATGAATACATGATTACACACGTGTAAAAGGGCAGGGGTGGCTCTGATTAGGTACGCCTGTTTCAGTTCAGTCCCACACTTGTATCTAATAGGGCAGGCGTCTCTCCAACACACAAACACACACCACACACCTTGAAATGTTGTTATTAAGTCACATATTACAGATAAGAGAACTCTCTGGGTGTGATTAATTATTATATTATCATAATATAGGTGAATGACTTATCAAAATAAATGTGATGTGCTGATGCTTTTCTATGATGTCATGAATGTGTTGGCCGCTGGTAAACATTGTAAGGATGTTTTAAGAGTTAGTTTTGGCTTCACTTCACGTGATGAAAACCTGTCAGAATGATTGGCCTTTTACTGACAAAAATGATTGATTGATGATCAACCATTAAACAAAATGGACTTGGTGATTAAGAATAAACATAAATGCTTTACAGCCCAATGTTGTGGTGACTCTTGAGGTTAAATTAAGTTAGGTCTCTGAAGTCATATAGCGCTTTTATCCAAAGCCCTTACAATGACCTCACATTCACCCATTTATACACCGGTGCATACAAGGCGTCGACCTGCACACCGGGAGCAGTTAGGGGGGTTCAGTGTCTCAGGAACATTTCAACATGCTCCCTAGAAGGAGCTTGGAGTCCAACCAGGAATCCCTAGACGGCCTCTCTACCTTCCTGAGCGATGATGATGCCGCCTCTGTGCGAGAGCTGTGTGTAAAATTTACTGTAGGGCAGGTGCACTCATCATTCAGACACTGACAACACAGAGCACACACACAACCCCCCCGCCCCGCTCTACTGTTAGGTTTGTATATCCAGTGAGTCAAAAACCCAACACAGCTTAGTTATGAGGCCTGATTCAGATTAGCACAGATCAGATCAGACACTGAAACATGAGATCACATTAAGCTTTAAGCCTTGCTATAAGTTGCCATAATGTCATGTAGCTATCTGACAGAAAGTCATTTTTAATAAAGTCAGTGAGGAGATAGAGGTGGTCTCTAACTGGCTCACGGGGACGCTAAGAGGGGACGAGGGAACATGAGAGGATAAGAAAGAGGATGAGGGTGTGTGTGATGAGAGGGGCGAGGACGGGTGCCTCTGGGCAGGGTGGGGAGGGGGCAGTTGGAGAGACACTGAAGATGAGGGCCTTCACTTTAAAATCAAAGGTTGGAATCCCACCCCCAACCCCCCCACCGGTGCCCGGGAATGCCCCCTCACACACCAACACACAGATTCTCTTTCTCTCTCTCGCAGAAAAGGAGTCCGCAGGATGAAACAACACCACACTACAAAGGCTAAACGGAGACAAATCTCTGCTGCGACTCTAGGTGTTCCATGTCTTTGTGTGCGTGTGTGTATGGGTCATCTAATCCTGTGGGAACTGACATGAAGGGGCACAGAGACGTCGGGAGGGAAGTTGTACTCCCAGGTGTCTCCTTGCTCAGGTGAATTGAGAGTTACATTCTACAGTGTAACCTTGTAATCAGCCTGCTGTTTGACTCCACATTTTCCTATGGACCCCAACGAGAAATTCTGAGAAATCCAGGCGATCAGAAGAGGGTCCCATTCTGATTTAAACATTATATTTTGAGTTCTGCTACGTTATTTTGACCTACTAACTTACAGAAGGGAAGACAGAAAGGTGCGCACGCACGCATGCCCACGCGCACGCGCACACGCACGCACGCACACACACGCGGGGGCGTTTAAGACTGCAGCTAACACCTGAAGTGTGCTAAAGGAGGTCAAGTGGCACTGTGTGAAGACCTACACTGCCACCTGCTGGTAGCCCTGGTTACATGTCTGGAAGAACAACTGCACAAACCAGTTACTAATCTGATTTTAGAATCTAAACGCAATCATTGAAAACATGCGGTTGAAGATAGATCCCTCCAAATGCCTCCTGAGGATACTGAAAAATACATTTGGCTGAGCAAAAACTAATTTCTGTCTGGATACTGCATAAAGAGAAGTATATGGTTACAAACAGGCTACAGCTCAGACATTTAACTGTTGATAATCCACTGGACATGAAATGACAGCACTATTGCGTTTACACCTTCAGATTTAAACACAACAATGGTGTAAATGTAATCTAGAGAGTAAGTGAGTGGAAGTAATCTATTTGATGGTGGATAATATCACAACTGACCTTTGGCACATGCGGATTGAACTCGACAGCTCTGTGTATGGCCTCCACAGCGTTCATCTCCGCTGTGCTTAGACCCCGCCTGGATGCTGCTTCTGGAGAGAACCTGGAACGACACAGCACGCGCTTGTTCAGGTTACATACTGCTTAGAGTTATGCAAGGTTCATCGCGATCATAAATATTTGCAACTTAATGCACCAGAAGGAAACATACTTATCTGATACAGCCCGTGCTTTCAGCAGTGCTGATGTGTAGCATATAGTGGCTGATTTTGGCAAGCTGATGTCTACAATGGCAGCGGAAAGGTGGAGGCATGTGAGATATGGCAAACCAATACAGCAGGGAAAATGTGAAGTATTTGCTTAGATGCTATTTTACCATCGTATTTGGCAAGGACGGCTTGGACATCAGCGTATGCTTGAAGCTCCAGAAGTGCTTCTAAGAGGTTTTCATGTATATTTAACATTCCCAACAATGGGAACTCCTTCATTAACTGCAAAGAGATTTAAAAAAAACAAACAAACAGTACATTAATACACTGTTAGATTGTGTTATTGTTGCATTGCCACTGTCGTCCTCCCATGGCTGACATTCAATGCATTCATAGGTTCAAAAATGTAAATTCTAAATCCTTCTGACGGTGCGAATGCGCCAGAAACATTAGCAACACTACACTCATCAAAAGCCCAAGAAACCCATCCACCCTCTGATGCTGGCTGAGCTATTTGACAGATTGCATTCGGGGGATTCTTGCCAGCACCCAGTAGCAACAAGCAATATGAGCTGCAATTCAGGAAAGAGACAAAATTCTGATGCTTAAAACTCACATCTCTCATCATCTTCACTGCTTCTTTGATCCGTCCCAGCTTGCGTGCACACATGGCCAGTCTGCGTTTGATGTACACCAGTAAGTTGATATCTTTTCCAGCTATGCGCGGGGAACAGAAACAACGAGACATTTCATAAACAAAGAGTGAGAAGCATAAACCATGAGTAACCTGGATAGCTTTATGACCCTAACTTAACATTTAAATAAGAATATTCTGGTTTTAGAGCTATTTTCCTGTCGGTTTGCCTGAGGATTTACCGAGGATGAAAACTTCCTGTATTCAAACGCACTCTTACCAATACTCAAAGCTTTTTTGAAGAGGCGCTCGGCCTCTGTGATTGTTGTGGCTTCCTCCTCTGCTAGAAGCACATAAGCAGCAGCACATCTGTAATATAGAATAAATGCAACCTCAAACGTAAGACACAGCCTCAATCATCATCATCAAGCTTTCCTTTATGGTAAACGACACAATAGTAACATTTAAATGCCGGCAGAAATCTTAAGACGTAATGCAATTGCGGCTATAATGTATAATAATATTGATCAGATGTGACTATGTAAGACTGAAACTCACTCCTGGTTCATTTCTATGGCCTGGTAAGCTGCTCGGATCCTGGCTTGAGGATTTCTTTCCCTCCAGGCCTTCTGCATCACTGAAATAAGAGAATGGACTATGATAGATATGTATAGAAGAGGAGAGGTGACATCCTGTGTAGATAAAAATAATGCATGGCCCTGACATTTACCAGGGAAACACAGAGAACGCTGCCATGTCGTGACATTTTATACTATGATTCAAGGTGATCTTCAGGACATTCTGGACATTAATGTAGCTATTTTAGTGTGAGAGCCTGTGGATAAGGGGAAACAGCAACAATACAGGAGTCACTATCAGCTTAAACACGAGATCAAAGCACCAGGGTCTTGCTTGTTGTGCGTTCTCCGAGCCAGAGGTCAGGAGCTCAGTGAATACCAGTCTGGAAACCTGCACCAGGATCATGTGCAGCCAGGATCCTGTTTCTGTGCTGCATCAACACAGTGTTACAATTGCAGGGCACCTTACAATAAGTCATGGCTTTGTTTTAATTATCTTGTTCCCTCATATGATTGTCTTGTGGCAAAGAGGTAACTATCTCTCTCTCATGCATTATAAGTCATGGCCACGCATCATTTCTTATTCATACAGGATTTCACTTCTCCCTTCCCCTTACATCTTAGAAAAAGAACCTGGGCACCCCACGACCACGGAAATGTTCAATCTCTGGTTTTAATGTTAAACTGTTTGCACCGATGTGTAAATGATTCAAACTCACCGGCGTCCTCTGGCCTCAGCTGCTGAGTGTCTCCAGTGAAGAAGGTCTGGTGATCTTGAGCAGACAAGTTCATATCGTAATACGTTAAGGGTTCCTTCCCTGTCACCCAGGTGTACCTGCCAAGCACAGAGTTGATACGGTGCAAAAGATTTATGGTAACTAAAGAGTAATACTCCTGCAGCATAATTGAGTGCATTAACTTTGATTCACACTTACCTGTTATATTCTGCACCTCTGAAGAGATTTAACGGGTTTCTCCAGACTTTACACTCTACAAAAAACAATACACGATGATGAGGATGAGTGTTATTACCTTAAATACAATTCAGATTCTATTCTAAAACTATGCAGACCAAGCATAAGCATGAAGGAGAAGTGGCAGCGTTATATTATATCTACCTGAAACACTGGGCCTGGGCTCTGCGTCTCCATTCACAGACGAGAACAACCCGGTGGTAGAGCTGCTCTCCACCCCGCCCAGCAGAGGACGCAGGTGGCTCACCGACACCTGCTCAATGAACGAGGTCCCATACTTGCGAAAATACCACCATTCAAATATCTAGGAGAAAAGGGATAATAAGCTATAAATTTGGGGTCTGAAAGTGAATTTTGAATGAGGTCGCTGACAGTGGCATCTATTTCTACCATGCATTTTAACAGTGTGCTGTAAAGACATTTGGAAAGTGAAATTAGAGCGTATATTCATTTTAAAACTCACAAGTATAAGTCCAGAGATGAGAGAGGAGGTTCCAGTGAGTGCAACATAGAATTTAGGAGTCAGTGTATTCAGAAACACTGATGCTGAAAGAAGAACAGGAGGGAGTTTAATGTGCTAAGTCACCACAACATGACCACAAACGCTCATAAATACATGTCGTATCAAAGATGAAAGCAAATTAAAAGGTCACAGTGAATTTGAAACAGCAAAACTCACATATATGATATCTTATATACAGATATCAGTCTTCTGTGTGTTATATGTAAATGCTCACACAATACTGATATTTACATTGTGCTACGTTGTTTGAATGTATTAAGTATATTAGTATAGATAAATGACTAAATGCTTCTCAGCGCCATTTTATGCATTCTAATATTTAACAGTGTGTATTTAAGGTTTATGTGCGACGAGTGAATAAAGCTCTTCTCTATTCTTCTCTAACAATAGAACATAGCTCTTGCATAGCAGGTGTACAGTATGTAGACTTGTACGAGCAAGTTGTCACTCAAAACATCGACTACAAAACGCGAATACGTACAATACTTAGAGGAGACATGGAGGTAAGTAAGTAGGAATATATTTGTATCGTTTGCTTCAACCCTGAGCAGAAAATCGTGAGTATTTGTCTCTTGAACTCCGCTTTGCTCCCAGCTAAAGCCTGCTAGTAGGCTAACCGTACCTAGCCTAGCCGCTGCGTTCGCTCACCTGAGGTAAGAGTTTCCTGCAGTTTCAGCGGGCTCCACAGCACGTAGATCATGATGAGGACCATGACGAGCCAGATGAAGCACACGTACGTCCATGACCAGCACAGCCACGATTTTAATTTCTCTGTGAAACCGAGGGATTGAGGATTACTGCTAGAAGCGTCCTCCATGTTTCTCCGGATGTCTGTAAACAGAGGGGTCACGTGACAAGGAGGAGCGGACCTGGAGTTTGCAAACCGGTAACGTCCATTCAGAAATGCTCGCGCGGGTTACCGAGTAATCGGTTAGCCGGTTAGTCGTAACCTTTTCTTCAATAATCGTCGATTGTTCGAAACGTCAAATGATCAGTTTCTGAGTCTATCGCACAATGAAAGTAATCATTTGTGGACATATACCACCTTAAATGCCAATGAAATGATCGATTTAATGTTTTAGTTGTTCCTTTTTGGTGACATTTGCAGATTCTTTACAGATGTTGCTTTACCTAATCTCCTGTTCTTTGCATCCCTTCCCAACAGTGACATTCGCTTCCTCTTTGGCATTGTGCAAGTGTCTTCTCTTTGGAATTGGAATATGAAGTCTTTCGCTCTATTCATGATGTCATATGTGGTTATATACATGTCTACTGTGACATCATTGATGATCTGGATTACATTATGATGGGTGCTAGGGTGGCTCCATTGGTGTCAAACGTTTGGTTATGCAAATAATTACTGCTTATCGAGTATTTATGTAAAATACAATGACAATGAAAAGCACCTGAACTGATGTTTTTCGCCAGTTTTGAGGCAATTGTAGGAATAGGAAGTACCAAAAGCACATCTAAGATGAAGACAGACATAAGGACATAAGAGACAAAACACACATCCCATGCAATAAGACACATTATTAAAACGAGTGAAGTCTTGGAAACTGTACAGCCTAAAGTAATCATATCCACAGATTTGTTTTGAACATCTATCTAAATTAATCCTACTTAATCCTAAACACAATCAAAAATCCCCCATGAATCATTGGTAGCAGCATCAAGTGGAATATACTGTAATAAAAAACTACTTTTAAAACTACAACACAAACAGGTATTAGTTACAGATAGAATCATTTTACTTAATGAGCCTTGGGTGATATAAATTGATTTAATAATTTACATGCATTGGGTTTATTATTGCTTTGGGCCAATGCAGCCAATTTAAGAGCATTAGCAGAATTGTCTCAGCAATAACTGAATAATATTAAAAACAAATAAGAGCTGCAGTAATTTTGGTGACCAGAACAAACATTCTGTAATGAATCAGTGGGCAGTGGGGCACTACAAGGAGATGGTATTTTTTATGTGACAGGCAATATCTCTCAAATGTACATTTAATACAAAATTAATGATTCTATTATGTCTATTATTTCTCCTCTAAAACAGATCTGGGCCTTGAACTCCTTGGCTATTTTACCAACATTTATCATCTCTTCCATAAAGTGTCTGCAGCCAGAAGCCTTCAGGGGCTCATTTCCAACCCATTCTATCCTGTACTACAATTTATAGCCAGTAAGTGGGGCCATTACCCCATAAATCCATTCACGTCTGAAGTCAAGCCCGACTGCAGGTGGAAACAAGGTTCAATTCCATTTTCTTCCATGTAGTCCTCAAATTAATATCCATTTCATTTTTAATCAGTTCTACCAAAACTTATCAAACTGCTTATTCAAGCCTTTTCAAAGGGCAATATTTGAGTGCATTAAAGCCAAGATTGTTGAAATTGTTGAGTGGGTTCAAACTTGCCATTTCCATGATTTATAGTAATAAATTCAGTTTAGTAAAAGCCAACAACAAGCTTTTTGCAAAACATAGTAGAAACGCACAATGCTATGTGAACACATAACCCACAGCAGCACTCATTTTGTGTGATTGACTCCCAACTCCCAACCAGGACAAGAATAAATGTGATTTGTTAGAGTGCACTGGAGTTGGAGGTTACAGCCAGTGAATGACAGAGAGCCTGATTTGGTCCTGTTCATAAATGCCCTTGGGTGTTTTCTGCCTGATGCTGATGGACAGGCACACACAGGGTTAAAGGCCTGTCATATAAATCAGGTGCAGTCGCTTCAGAGGTGAAAGCATGCATGATGCCACCGACAGGAAGGGAGAGAAAGAAGAAAAAAAAGAGGGTAGAGAAAGAGAGAAGGGTAAGTGGACAGAGGGACAGGGAGGGGAACAAGACAGATCTGTGGACGTTACCTGGAAGCTTCTGCATGACGTGCATGTCTGAATGTAATTCCCCTCCTCGTATAAATCACGCATGTAGCTTCCAAGAACACACTGGGTCAACACTCCTATCGCCATCATGCACCACTTAAACTGTTACACATTAACAAAAGTCCAATAAAATATCAATTTAGATAGATGCAGGAGCCCTTACAGATTTTCTGTATGCATCACGTTCATATTCCTCCCTAAGAGTTTGAAATGGTTGGCAAAAAACTGATTTGCATACATCTAAAACACAAGCTTCATATAGAAAATTGCGACATACTTGAAAGTCTGCAAACAACAGACACGGGCTTAGAACAAAATGTGACCTGAGCTGCACATAAACGGTCTGCCAGCTTCCAGCCACGCAGAAACAACATCTTTCATCATTTCACAGGCACCTGTATACTTAAAGTTAATTTTCAATTTCATGTCTGGTATCTATCCAACCATTCTGGACTTTGTGTCCTCTTCATATAGTCCTCTCTAATTCTCTCCATAAAGCTTCTAACCATAGATATTTAATTGGTGTTTTCACTGAAACACACTGCATTTCTCACTCCCATTGTTACTTAGCAGGCTGCTCTTAAAGGCTTTGCACCACCCACCATTCTGTTAATCATACTGTTCCCAAAGTCTGTGTCTTTTTTTTTAAACAAATCAGGATTTATTGGATGAAAACATACAAAAGCATGTGTTATTTTGTAAGATAACTGCTTATTACTGAAAATTGTTCCTGACTAATTCTGAATCATTAATCATAATCTTAGATTCTAAAATGACACAACTGTCTTTCTTCATGTCTGTGTGTTCCCTCCAGTAGAGCAGTGCACCATCCTACTTTTGGAGGTAGATAAAAATGAATAATGTGAGGTTATCTTGAAGTAGTGATGGCTTTCTTGTAAGAACCAGCACTAGTTTCTTTGAGACCCTGAAATTATTCAGAAATGGTTTGTCAAGTAAGTTCTATCACGCAGATTTTGGAATCCAGCATTACGCACAGGATCATTAAATAGGATCTACCCATGTCATTTTCTGCTGTATAGACTTTGATTCAAAGTTATTTAGGTCAAGTTCAAATATTCAGTAATTAGTAGTTGTGTTCCTGATTTGTTCAAGTTCTCTGCTAACTAATCAGGATTTGCTTTTGTTATATATAAAATGTACATTTTCTTGATGTCAGTAAACATTCCTGTCCGATCATAGTAGATATTCACATACATTATATCCTTTTTTTATGACATAGTTTGCTCTGTATACCATTTTGTTCTGTTTCCTATATATACTATCTGACCGCTCATTTGTCAGCTCTGCATTTGGTGGTCTGTTGATGGAAACTTCAAACTTTATGAAACTGTTTCTTGTCTCCCACACGGCTCTCACTTTGTGAGTTTATATAACTTGTCTCCGTGATGGGACTCTCCCACCACAAGTCATTTCTCTTGAAACACTTCATTTTCAGAAAATGTCTGTTCTTTTTTCTGCATCAGGAGACCATGCCGTTTGACCACATCTGAGAGAAATGGTGCCGCAGAAAAATGACTTCCTCTCTGACAGGCTGAAGAGACATGAAGCAACATTCAACCATTTCTTTGTAAATCCATGAAGATGAGTAGACATGTTCTGCTTGTTTCTTTTGGTAACTTTAGCAATGACTAATAACATTGCATTATCTGCCAGCTGAGGGAAAAGCCAACATTCATTCAGTGGCAATAACACTTTACATACAGTATCATGTAACACTTTCCATCTCCTTATTGATGAATGGAGAGCAAGTTTGAGCAGCCCTACCCATCACCCCCTAACTCCAGCCTCAACTTGTATGAAGTAGCATTAACATTAGGTAATTGTTACCTGACTTTGGCGGAGATTAATTTGCTCGAGCTTAATCTTTGGCATTGTTGGTGCCAACAGTTATGGTCGCTTCTTCTTCAGCATGATGCAAATGGTTTCTCTTTGGAAAGGACCGTGACATCATTCATGATTCTCAAAGAAGTTTGTTTGTCAATGATCTCATGAACAAATTCCCTCTTGATTTGATGATTGATTTGATTTGATTCAGGATTTCCATCTCCCTGAACAATGTTTCTGGCAAGTTTGGAGGCGACTGGAGAGCATGTGTGAAAGACTGGTGCTTGTTGTATTGACATACAGTGCCTACACACACACACACACACACACACACACACACACACGCACACACACACACACACACGCACGCACGCACGCACGCACGCACGCACGCACGCACACACACACACACACACACACACACACACACACACACACACACAAGCGTGCATTCCAATTATAGTAGTAAGTATATAAGATGTTTTTCTGTAATGGTAATGTATATCTGCGTTCCTAATTTTAACAATATAACTGCCTTGTGAAATGTTAGTTATCCATTTGCTTGACAAATGAAGCGTGCAAAACAAAAACAAAAACACAATCATCATCATCATCATCATCAGGAACATCAATAACGTGGTGATGAAAACAAGGAATAACAGAATAAGTGTGCAGAGAGCAGCCTCTCATCCATCCATCATCAATCATTGTGTACAACTCTAGCAGACTGTAGGTACAAATGGAAGAGACTGAACTGAATAATGCATACGAATTACCTTCATGCAGTCAGTCTCTCTCCCCTCTACCCATGCTGCAAGAACATCAGTCTATGGAGAAAATAAAGGGAAGGTACACAGACAAAAACAGGCATTATGAGTGCATACCAATGTGTCTATAGTTGCACAGTTGCATCAAAGTGGTTACTTCTTACTGAAAGGTTTTGTTTGACTACAAATAACAGAATTAATGAAAATCTCTCTGCACTTAAAACTAGTTGCATAGATTGTACAAAATGCCGTCTTTTGAATGATAACAAAAGGTGCTCACTGTATGTTTGTGCTGAGCGAGAGCTTGTTTGACATCTGTGTGTTGAGTTACTTTGTTCACATTTTTCCCCCCTAATGCTTTGAAACAGATTCTTTGAGGTCAGTGTGAGAGCTGTTTTGCATGTCACTGCCGGTGAAAGCCCATATCCAACGTGATCCCAACGTAAACAAAAATAAATTCCGAACTGCAAAACCTGCTATGGAGTCTTATTTCCATCTCCAAAAAATGTCTGTCAGAGTTTTTGACACTGTGTGAGGGGGAAACTTGCAAACTATTCATAAAAATGTGACACAAATTGTGTTTCCCATATGTAGGAACATGATTCCAACTTTACAGTCTAAAGCAAAAAAAGTTATTAAAAATTATCAAGAACAAAATGTTTTTTTATGCATGTTGAATTAATGTGATTAAAGTACTTTAATTGTGAATGTATGACTGTTAGTCTGTGGTCTTATATTTTAAGAAAGAATGTATGAGTCATTGAAAGCCACTGAATGTTTCGACCGAATGCATGTGAAAGAACACAGCAGTGCTCAAGTCTCTGTGGTTTAAGTTTGTCGTGTCGTTCAACAGACCTTAATTGCAGATGCTGCTGTTGAGAATCATGTAACCTTTATGGGATAGTTTCAAAAATGACTCACGGGTGAGCTAATTTTAGAGGGCTTTCAACTTTAAATCGGTCTTGAGGTATACAATTGTAAAACTTGAAACAAAGAGAGAAGGAGACACGCAGCCGGCTCCCGTGCAGTTACAGTTTCTAACAATGGAAGGAGCTGGAGAGGGCAGACCTGAATTGACCCACAATAGAGCAAACAGGTTGCAGCAGTGTCCATTCTTATGATGTCAACAGCAAACAAAACCCAGATACATTGTGCAGTTGAACAACAGACAGCAATGATTAGAAGGTTGAAACAATTAACCGTGATTTGAATCAAAGGTGTTAACTTTCATGAAACACTACCAATGATTACTGTTTGATTTGTATCTGGTTTGACTGCTTAAAATTCAGGATGATGACATTTATGTGTCATACCAAGCAAAGTCTGCCAAATAAATGAAAGGAGAACATGACACACTAAACACTGATCAAACAAGCCTGTGTGCAAACTTGCCGTTACTTATAAATATCAGAAATGATTTGTTAGTTGACATAGAACTGCTCCATCGCCGAATAATGGCTGCCCTGCACCCCCTCTGTAATGCATGTGTTTGTGTGTGTGATATGTAAAAGGGGGTGCAAGAAAATTGATGCATGCATTTCAATTGCATATTATTTGTGCGTGAATTGCATGCAACATGATAAATAAACTATCTTGAAAATCTTAAAAATCTTAATTTAAATTTAAAATGTGATCACATAAAGGAATGGGTCATTTTTATCTAACAGACCAAAAACCATCATGACAGTGTTGTAATTGATTATTAAACTAAATATAAGCAAAATTAAGGCCATAATATGTGAAATATTTGGCTCTGTAGACAAAGCAATGTAATCTATAAGTGTTGTTAAGTATACGAAGGAAACACATTTGCTCTACTGAGGACATGTGATCATTCTCAGGGAGATGGATAATGTTACATGACTCACTTCCTCTTTTTGCATCATTATAATGGCCACATGGTTCCAGTAGCAGATTGCTATGGAAACATCATGAAGGCATCTCAATCACACCTCCTTTTTTATATGGTGAGCATTTCATCAAAATAGTCGGAATGACCCGTTCCTGTATTTGCATCAATGTTTTTCAGTCAACGTTCTGATCAAACAGACAAAAACACAGATGTCTTATAGGAAAGTACTAACAGGATTCCACCATTCTCCAAGTATTGATGATGTTTTTATACCTGAATAAATCCATTTACACTTGCATAATCTATGTATGTTACTCTGGGTAAACTCATAAAATGTTTGTAAATGTATTTCTTGCATTAATCCCAGTTTAATCAAACGTTTAACGAGACTCTAAACTGACTGATTGCTCCTCGTCTACTGACTGACACATTGTCAGCCAAACTGTCAGTGAGACTACAAAACCCAAAGCACACATGGGCTTTAACTTAGTGTTTAACAATTGAAAACAATTTGTCACCATGTTGTCATCACAGTAAGACAGAGCTGCTGGATTGTTGAGGTCCTGCTTGTTGTGCTGCTGTGTGCGTGACCTTTTACAGCGGAACAAAAGTCGTTAGTGTCAGTTGGAGAAAACACAGCCGATTAACACAGCAACTCCTTGGCCCCTGACGCCACAGCTCATCAGTGTTACCTGGTCACTGGTATTTGTGGCTGAGCACTGAGTACGACGTTAGGAACAACCACCTTCAACGTGACAGCAGGAGGGAGTGAGGTCAGGTTTCATGTTCCTGGGTGCCGTTTTACGTGCAAACAAAATCTGGGCCAACGGAAAGATAATGTGCTGATAACATCTAGTGTCTAAGTAAGTACGCTGAGTTAGTGGACATATTTTATTTGATAAATGTGCCACATGTTTTAGTATTGTTACGATAAGATTGCCTTTTGAAAGCACAACACAAGATAAGTAAGTAGGAGCAAATTGCAGGACTTAGCAAATGGATAGCAGGTCTAATCACAGGATTTGAAAGCACAATATAGCAAAATATATGTGATAACACAATTCAATTTTGCAACTAAATATGAACATTATATAGGATACAAGCCTGTACTTTTCAAATTACGAATAAAAAGCAAAATCAGGGCAATTACAGTCCAGGGAAGTCCTTCATAACATTGTTTATGGCCACCTAAAGGTACACGGTATCTTGGTGTCCATATCTGCTCTTCTACATGGAAATATAAGACAACCTCTTTTATGAAGAGTCAAAATGCGGTCCAATGCTTGTTGATTGTCAGGGTGATGGCAGTGAGCCGTGCAGTAATATGTTCCCTGGTCTGACCCCAGGAATGATCTAACATGATAGACATCATGATTGTCCTGGCACACTCTCTACAACCTGCCTCAAACACATTGTGTGAAGGTTATTGTGCATTTTAAAGACTTTCGATCAGCTTCACCAGACCTGCTGGAAGTCCATTTAAAACAGGAAATAGACTCAGCTTAAAAAAAGATATTTGCTTAAAAATATAGTCTGCCTTTGAAGTGATCTTTTCCTCTGTGTGTATGTATTGTGATTCACAGCGGCTGTGCATTTCTAAATTCTTTGCCATCTGTGCAAACGTGATACCTCTCCTAAGTACAATGAACTGGAAATGGAAGCTGTGTTTCATATAATCCCCAAATCCATCCAATTCTCACATCCTATCATGCAAATTTGGTGCAGTTTGAAGAGAATCCAGTCTTCCGAACCATATGCCCGAGCCATGTAAAAGATACAACAATTTATTATGCATGCACTGCACAAGGCTTATGGTAATAAGGCATTAAATTAGTGCTGGACATTATTGCTCCTCTGTATCACTTCTGCTCATTTTTTTTCATATAAGTCAGATAAAAGAGAAAAAAAAAGGAGTTAGATTTTTAGAGTTGATCAGTTTTTCAAGTAGAAACAAAAGAGCACTGAGATGAGCGAGTATCAAAACTATGAACTAGATCTCTGGTCAGTGATGCCGAAAAATAGTGATACTATATTGACCACATAGTTGTTGTTGTTGTTGTTTAACTCCTTGCTCTGTGCTTTGACCAGTCCTATGTACAGGGATGGGACCATGCCAACTCCCCAGAGGAAGGCCCTGGGCTTGGAACCCAATGAATGAATGGAGGCAACTTACATGTCTGAGGCTAAAGACAATTTTTTAACAACTTTACAGTGACATCCTCTAGTGCTTCTATTGAAAACACTTTATGTTCAAATATGTTCAAAGAAATGGCACAAATAGAATTGTTGTCATAAGCAAGCAAACATTGTTATCAAAATACCTTCGTTGGCTGAGTTATGATGTGGAAAGACATTGTGTAAGTGTTTTTGTGTTTCACGTTTCCCTTCGCCCGCCTATTGTTTCATGACATGTGCGGGTGCTTCCCCTGGCACACAGCAGAAAACATGTAGCTGCTGAGTGGGAGCTGTGAGAGAACGAGAGAGAGAGAGAGACAGAGAGAGACAGAGAGAGAGAGATACGGTATCACCATAGCGATCACCATGGGCTAGTCTAACACTTTGCAAACGTTCTGTGTGCAAGATTAAAAGTGATCTTCACACTTGTTTGGTGCCGGGCCACTCCCAATGTTCTTTCATTGCATGAATGTGCAGAATGTGAGAGAGAACGCCCACGCGTTCTTGCCTGGACTTCCCATATTGTACCTGCTCCTTTCAAACGCTGTCGTCAGCATCGTGAAAACGGTTTTTACACATGCTGCAGATTCAATGTGCACGGCTGTGATGCTGCCTTACCATACGATTGTAAATGCTGTTGTTGTTGTTGTTGATTTCGTCGTTGCGAATTTGCAATGTGTCACCTCCAGGCCATAAATCTTACACAGGATTACTGTGTGTAAGTCGTTTGTATGGTCTTGACTCATCAATCAGAGAAGGAATATTTGTGTTACAAGTGCCACTTTGTATGATGGATGAAGATGGGTGTTTTCTAACAGTAACTGTGGTAGAGAATTATATATGTGTGTGTGTGTGTGTGTGTGTGTGTGTGTGTGTGTGAGTGTGTATGCGGTGACACTCATTATTCCATCTGCAGCAGAGATGATTGAACATGCCACATATTAACTGTCTTTTCCTCTTAATCCCATTGTGTTCTGTGAGATTAAATTTGAACACTAATAAACGTTTTTTATGACTGATTAATGTTTCACACCTTGCCAAGAATCATTTTCTTCCTCTACTAATTCTAATTGGTCCAATTAATCATGCAAAACGTAATTAGCATAGTTTGATGTGCAGTAAAGCCACTCCGGAGCCCACCAGGGGATTTGGAGAGCTTTTGTTTCTCGATACAAACACAAAATTAGTCATGGGTGGAAGGCGCTTGATGCTGAAGCAAAGCACAGCACAATACTAATGAGTCTGGGCTATTGTGACGGTCTTTACGGGACTGACAGCCATATTCATACGGCAGGCAGATGTACATTCCGAGTGAATGAAGATGACTGGCTTTGGCTGGCTGGGAGATCTGTGCAATGTCTTGGAGATTTACAATAAAGAAAGGAACACAAAGACAATAGCACATTTCCTTGTACACACACACAGATTCTCAAACACATCCTGCGGACGTCAGTGATGGATGTACAGTATATTGATCAACGCTTATTTATGTGCATGGCTCTTTCCATTTTTGTTTCCAGTGCCGCAAACATTTCAGGAATGTTATTGGATGTTATTTGAACTTTAAATAATTTCAATATAATATCCTTAACTTCACTTTTACCATAACAGTCAAGAGCCATCATCCAATTTTTAAAGCACACTTACACAAAACATCACATCCATATTTGCAAAACTTTGAATATTTCTTATCCGCTTCTTTAACTTTTGAGCTGTAAAATCCTTAACACATTTAGATTTAGATGTTCAGCTTAAAAAACTGTTGGTCTTTAATATCATTCTCCAAGCTGAGGGTGATTATGATTGTGAAATTGGCAGCAGAGTGTGGAATATCCCCCTGGTAATATTCCAACTCCAACTCATTTCATGGGCCATCTCTGGGTCACGATCTCTGGGACTGGCTTCACTGGCACACTGGCTACGCTCTGGCATACTGATGTCTTCATTGCTAAATCATAGACTTTCACGTGTCAAAGCACCCGCGCTGGAGAGACCTGTGCGAAGGAAGTGATGCAACCACAAAGACATGTCCGAGCGCAGAGAATCACTAACACTGCGGTGCGCTGATGTCAAAGGAAAAGGGGGGGAGGGAAAGAGAGAGAGAGAGAGAGACAACGCCGTGATAAAGACCTTTTTTTTTCAGAGGAGTTCAGGGGGTCTAAATGTCAGCTGGTGGTTTGTGAATGTCAAACTGACCGAGATCTGAAAGCAGTTCAGCTCTGGTTGCACCTATGCAGTTCCGTCTCTCGTGCAGCCGTCTCACACAGTCGACTAAACAAACCATCCACAACAAAACAAACAATAACTATATACACTATGGAATAACTATAATCAATTTAATGACGGGTGAAATAAAAAGCTAAACATTCGCTCAATCCGAATTTGCGACTTCATAAATTGTGACAATGTAATTGCTCGAGCCAAAATATGTGATTTTAAGTCAATTAGATCAGTAGTTAAAGACACTCTTGGTAAATGGAGCTTTATCTGTGAGTCAAGGCTATTAGCAGCCCCAGTCTGCCTTGGGTTCTGTAATTAACTTCACTCAAGCGCAGCTAAACATTTTTGACATTTTTCCTCTTCCAGAATTAACTGTCACAGCAGAGGGAGAAAGTCACCATCTTGTCACGTCGAGTTTATCGGAGGACTGCAGGATACCTGCCTGTGCCCTGCTCTTTCTCTCTCTCTCCCTCTCTCTCTCTCGATCTCTCTTTCTCTGCTCACACACACACACACACACACACACACACACACACACACACACACACACACACACACACACCGGATCTCATTTCAGTAATGTTTCACGATGAGTGAGATGATGGAAAATGTGACACCGACTAGACCTCGCGTGTTGAGGGATGGTTTGGCGCAATCATCATCTTCCATTACTCCTGCTAATTGCTAAGCAAAATGTATTGACCTTATTTGTACAGTAAACAGTGTGGAGCAGGGCTTAGGTCACATGATGCAACATTATTACCTCTTAAGTTTGGTATGTCATATAATGTTTATGTTATAGTTAGAGTTATACAAATCTGAACACACACCCACACACACACACAGAGTCTGCCTGAAACAGCAGATTCACCTGATTGGTGTATCAAAGAAACTGAAATGAGTTGGCTGATGTGAATGGAAATGCCTGTGTACTTTATTGACATGGGGCCTTTCCATTCACATGAAGCGTGACAACTCCCAAACCATCCAGTAACAGCCTGGTTTCCAGTAAAGAATTAGCTCTGTGTCACAGCTTGAGTGTGATGTCAGATCTGTCAGAAACCAGGAGTTTCCACAGTAACGTAGTAAGGTGTCAAGTGTCACCTCAGACATTACATATTATAAGTGATGCTTCATCTGGCTAATCAAACATTTAGGGGATGTGTAATCATCGCAATCAATGCAATAACAGCCCTGATAGTGGACATGACTGTGGACCACAACAACACAGTCATGACACACAGGAATCATAAATATGTAGAGCAGATTTATGTATATACTCAGCAACATAACACGGATAATCCATTGCAATCTGACATACATTTCTAAGAATGAATTATGAAGTTTCTTTATAAAATACATTTTACAGTTATTTTGACAAAATGTGGTGAAAGGCTGGGGCATGGAATAGAATAGAATGAGTTTTATAAATTATTCTGTCTGAATTTTTTTCAGTGTTTTCAAAAGTTGTACGCTAATTTTAATGAAAATTTTAAGAAAGAAACATGTTTATTCCATGATTCCCCCTAAGGCCAGGGTATTATTCGATGAGGACCCATTTTGTCGAGGCTTGTTCAGCCATTGAGCTTCCTCTAGTTGTTCAGGCTACAGTTTGTGTTGGTGTAGTATAGACGGTATTTTAATGAGAAATTTCTGTATAATATAATTTAATTAAAACAATCTTTTTTTTGAGATTTCGGCAAAAAATCTAAATTTTCACTTCAAACATGGTTTTCCAATTTTTCTTCTCATAGTAGAGTAGCTAGAGAGAGTAGCTTGGCTACAGCTTAACTACTATATATCCCGAGTAGCTTTGTAGCTTTGAAAGCTGCTGTTTCAAACTGGCTTTCCCAACACTGCTGGGCTCATAATGGACTGAACACTGATGTATGAGCCTTTTCAAGCACTGTCACAAAATGTCATGTCAAGCAGGGGGTGAACTGAAAGCAGGTAACCATCGAAATTAGACAGGGATTTCTAATGCGCAAACAGTTTCACAAGAGGTTTCCAAATTATTCAAGAGGCTTTTAATGACTGCAGACTTGACCTCAGACACCACCCACACAAATTACACATTTGGCAGATAATGGACCATTTCGGTTAAGTTTCATTTATTGAGAAGAGAACAAGTTCAAGGGAGGCTGCTGAGAGTCACATTGTAATATTTGACTAAACCCAATGAAATGCCAAAGAAAAGTCTCATATCAATACGCTGCATATTCCCCTGATGAACACACATTAAAGCAATCACTGCGTGTTAGCCTTTCAGACATCCACAGGCTATAACCCAGCACTGTAATTACACCACATATTCCATATATTACTTTGATTGAAAGAATGCCAATTACAGTCCTTCTACTCTGTCTCAGTGTGCGGGCTGATGCCTCCATAAAAGTATGTGATTACATTACTCAGGGGAGAGCACTCACATTTTATATGACAACCCCTGATGCATCCCTCAGCCATGAATTCCCAGAACAGCTGCAAATCTTCTGAGGTGCTCGGACTGCGGACAGGTGGGTGCAGATGACGGAGAGAGGAGTCTTTCCGCTGTGATACTTTAGGCTTTTATTCTGTTGATATCGAGCGAGCTCACCTGCCATATTGTCTCTTCTGACAGGAACGACACGAGGAACATGAATTCACTTTTGACCGATGCCACCCTAAACTCCACCAGGATTCTGTTTTGTGTCTGCTTCTGCCTTCTGTCCCAGACAGCAAAACCTCAGAGATACTTGATGAAGATTTCTTGCCCACGAGAAGACGACTAATATCTGAAAAAGTGCAAAAGCGCAAGAAGTCACCATAATTTTGCCAATATGGACTCAAAAACAGAGGAGCTGCTTGGCATTCTGCATATTTTGCGCAGAAAAACAAAGGAAAATAGGAGCAAGGCTGTGGGATTGTTGCTGTTATTGTTGCTTCCACACACTCACACCGGCTGTTGCACATTATTGTTTTGATTCCCTCATAATAATAATACTAATTCACAGGTGTTGATAACGGACCGAGCAGCCATTTGACACCAAACTAGGGTTTTTACCCCAGATCTGAGAAGCTTGTGAGGTAGTGGAATGTCAAGAGCTGAAGCCGTGAAGTCTGTGCTTAACATTACTTGTCAAAAAATGGAGAAACCCAATCCTTATCATAGTGTGAAATATAGCCACCAAGTACAGGTGCTGTGAATGTAGGGGCTCTCCAGACAAAATCATAACAAAACAGCCGTTGGTTGAAACTTTGAGTCGTGTTCTGTTTTAAGTAGCTTAAGTACCCACAAGCAACTGTCAGTGAAGTGCCTAATATGAATGCACCTTCGTACTCCCACGTGTTCCACCCAGGGCGAAACTTCCCTCATCTGAGACGAGACGTTTGCTGCAGACTATGGGTGCTGTTGCGCTGATGAACACTGGACACACAGGCAACCAAAGAATTTTACATAACACTCTAATGCCAGTTTATTCAACAACTGTATCCACCCTGTCAACGCACAGGACTCAATTTTAGGCATAGAGTGTGAAAAGTTGGCTCCAGAAATTCCCCTCGTATTCAGCAGCGGAGAAATTCAAAAGTTATTCAGTCGCGGTGGAATGTGAAATGTGAGTTCTGGGAAGACAGAGAGCCAGACAGACACAGTGGGCCCTTCAGACAAGGAAGGAAACCTTAACCTGTCAGTCACGTCACCCCTCTGTCAATAGTGGTTTAATCCTCTGCTGAAAGCTGGTGGAGATGCTGGATCCAGACGCAGACATGAGGTTAAAGGTGAGGTGAGCAACAACCCCCGTATATGAGTATATTCCACCAGTGGCTGAAAGGTAAGGACTCTGGTGATCGCAATGCTGCCGTGAAATCTGCCGTGAAATCTGCAGCTCAGTATGTGACTGTGATATTGATGTGATCATATTGACAGGAAATGCTAAATATCTTTCTTACCTGATCAACTTTTGCTGATAATGTTAAAATGTCTCAGCTTGAGCAGAACTCTTTCCATGGCTTTGGTAAGCGTCACCAAACAGTGCTGCTTTGTACTCTGCTTGTCTGAAAAAGAGGCACACCGTTGAATCAATTCCTCTCATATGTGCGGATATAAACAAATCATAATTGAATACGGGAGGTGAAGACAGCGCAGTCATATCAAACAGAAAATACATTTAAGCTTATGTAAGACACGGTCGCCATGACAACGGCTTTACTTGTAACACGGCATATTTGTGTAGCAACCGCAGCAACGTTTTCCAGATGAATTAAGCTGCATCTGTGCACACTATGGATGGAAATAATAGATTGAAAGCAAGTATTGCGATGAGTCCGATGCTAAGTGGACATGAGCAGGTCGGTTTAATTCTGTGTTCTTCAGTTTTTCTTCATGAATTACATTAGAACAGGATTAATATGTCGGGTCCACATGAAAGAACTTAAATAGGAAAATTAGTGAGCAAATAAAAAGGCGACTAAAATCACTCATTCTTTCAAAACAAAGCAATAATCATCACTCAAAAATTATGCACAATTTATTTAACATTTCTATTTTGGAGATTATTCAATCATTTAGTTGAATATTTAGCTCAAGATTTCACATGAATGCACATTTTAAGACAAATTAAATAGCAAAACTGCAAAAGCACAAACTTCTTCTAAAACACAAATGTAAAATGTAGTCCCTTGTTTTGTTTACCTCTGGAAATTAAAGTGAAATTGTTAAGGCGTACAAGTTGTGATTTAGACACAGAATATTACATCAGAGCCGACAGTGGAACAGATAAGAGGAGTTGTTTTCATTCTGCTGTACACTGGCTGCTCTGCTGAATAATTGGAGAATGTTATGCCAACGCTGTCAATACATTCTGGTGGAACACAAGTCTCCCGTGCTAATAAATATTTATGATTAATACAGCTATATGTAATAAATATTTGATGTTCCTTTATTCACCGAGCTGGTTGTGTGTAGTGTAAGTGCTCAGCTCATCCTCGCTGTCTCAGGTGTTAAGTTTAATGTGGAGCGCAGAAGTTGTGTTTGTTGGTAACGTTACCCTCTTTTTTAGTGAAAGTGCACAAAGCTTTAGAATGAGTACAAATTCAGTGTATCCAGCATAACGAAACACTATACTTATGACAAAAGCATTCACTAATGAGTCAACGGCTACACTGACTGCCACCAATCCTCCTGTCAGAACAGGAACAATACTGACTCACCGCTAACTGAGCTGTGAAATGAAACCAGCTTTTGTGCCAATCAGTGCAAAAATTGTCCCTAATACAAATGTCTGATGTTTCAGACACGTCTCATGATCTAGATTAAAGCCACATATATTACTAACACAGAGACATATAGAGGTCATACAGTACAAGCCTATATGCATCTCAAACAGGAGCCAAGTGTACGTAAACACGAGTAAGGAGTCTTACACATTGAATGGAGTACTGTGGTTGCAAACCTGAGTGGGAAAAGAAATATTAAGTTAAAAAAGTTCAATCTTCCTTGAAGTTCCTTGAACATTTGAACATTTAGCTGTGGACTGCAAATTGTACGAGGTTGTTGCTTCCTCACTGCAAACAAAAGACCTAGCGATAGCTTAGAAATATGCAAAATTACTGTAAACTATACATATTAAAATATTTAATAGCTCAATAGGGCCACTCGGTTAAAATACAGCTTGTTTATAAATTTCCAGGGACACAATGGCGCTTTCTCCTTCTGCTATTATTTGCTTG
The DNA here is from genome assembly GCF_046128005.1 of Genypterus blacodes. Taxonomy (NCBI): domain Eukaryota; kingdom Metazoa; phylum Chordata; class Actinopteri; order Ophidiiformes; family Ophidiidae; genus Genypterus; species Genypterus blacodes. The sequence goes on from NW_027466831.1 coordinate 3,554,174, forward strand.
ATTGCATCTCTTTTCAATAGTGGATAGAGAAAAATAACCAAATTACTCTAGAGCAGCAGTAATTTGGTGCTAATACAGCATATTTTCTGAGGTAATGATTGATGAGGAGGATGTCAGAGGCCAACAGAATTCAAAGATGAAGGCAGATGACTAAATGCTTTGTCTTTTAACGCAAGTGGAAATTTGAATCCTTTATCTGAGAGCAGGAGGATGAACGGGATACACGGAGGTGTAGGGCGGCGGCAGTAATATAATCACGCAAGATAAAAGCAAAACCCTGTAATGCGTTTTGACACGAGGCTCACATAAGAGCGGAGGAAAGGAATGGTAGAAGTGTTCTTCAGATAAAAAAAAAAAGAAGCCATGTTTCCTGTCAAATATTAATGAGTCCATGAAAGGCTTTACTCATAACGCCAACCATTCTGAATGTATAAGTGGGTACGGTTACACAGAATAGTGATAAATAACTCTTCTGCCTCTTTTAATAGATGACACACAACACAGCACACGCATCAATCTGTGTTTCCCACCAACATTCTGCTCGGGAACAGGAAAACTGTGCGTGTGTGTGTGTGCTGTTTGTGCAGCTCTGACTTATTTTTCACTTTTCCCTTCAACTTCCTGTGAGTCACCAGCAGAGGAGGAAATACCTTACAGCTGTACCTTTATTTTTTTTAATGCGAAAACACGGCTTAATGTGCAACAGAGAACAAAAGCAGGAATCGGCTGCAGTGTTTTGCTTTACTTGTAAATTCCTGTGCACCTACTTAATTTGCTTTGCTGCTCCATGGTAAAGTGCAGTTATAGAACTGTTACATAACCTCTGCTTATTTAAGTATGTCATGAGCCCAGAGTGGCTTATGTAACTTTACAAGATGGTGCAAACCTGTAGATACTCTCCCCTCGTCGTTTATCTAACATTCAAGATGCATTTTTGTGCTAATGGAGAGCACTCAGAGAGTTTGAGGCAAAAAAGTATTTGATTTGTACACATTGGATTAGGTTATCTAAAGAAGATGATGTCATATTTAATGAATTTATGTTGCACTGCAGCACTGAATGGCGCAGACAGAAAAGAAATGAATATGTTCTTTATTTCAGATGTTGATTAGTGATGAAAGTGTTTTGATGAAAGGAGAACATGGAGTGCTGCTTGTTCATTCATCATTCAAAGAGAAGCGGGGAGTTATTACATGGAATATTTGCAAAATGTAAGGAAGAAACACTTTTCAAAAGGCTGTAAACAGTCAAAGTACACCTGTTGTAGGGAATGCTTGATTAGTTATTAGAGTGTTGTGTTGTGGTTACATGACGCAACACTGCACTGAGTCACCAAATCACATCTAATGCTTCAATGTTGGGTGCATTGACCTGAAAGTGCAGATAACTGGACTGATGAAGAGGATGTGAGCAGTGATTGGCTCCCACATGACCAATTGAGAGGAGTCGGAGAATTTTATTGGATGCAGTAATAAAGCGAAGAGCTACTTCTTAGATTTGAAAGGGATCAAATCAGAGGGAATCAGAGGAACAGATATGAGGGGGTAACAGACCGATCCTTTACTGAGCCCCAGTAGGAGAAACCCAGTGAATCAAACCATGAACTGGTTGAAGCCGTTAAAGGCCTTGTACGCCCACGCAGGTTTGCCGCCTGGTCGGACTCTTATCAGGTTGAATTCTGGTGACTACAGAGGGCTGGAAGTTTAATGAGGTCACCTACTGGCTTACTTAAAAGAAGAAAAAAAAGACATTTGTTCCATCCAAACAAGTGCAAGAAACACAACAAGACAGTCTGGGAGACGGGGCCTTAGAGTGCTTGTTGAAACACTCAATTCTATAACTGCAAGAAATGTGGCACATAAACAGCGACGCACACACGGAAACGATGACCATTGAACTGAGGACCTTTAAGCCAAATTCCATTCCAGGGAAACCTCCTCAGCAAGCACACAGGCCAAAAAAAAAGAAGCTCCATTTGCATTGTGCCTGTGAATAATTGCCTCAGCCTAAACGCCCACACACACACTTTGAACGACATAAAATAATTGTCCCAACATACTGAAATCTATTAAATACACATCTTACCTCACAATTCAATCTGTGATAAATGTACAAATTGAATCGTCAGCATTTAGAGATATTATTCTGTAACCCTTTATGATATACAGTACATCTGAATGGCAACATCTAGTAGTGTGTGTGTTTGGTGCTTTGGCGTTACCCGTCGCAGTTGTAATGGTGATGGCCAACAAATACAAAATCTTCATAATTCATTCTCCCCCCCTCCCCCTGCCCCTTCCCCCTTTACGGAGCTGTCAGGCCTGCTTACAGTCAGGGACGTCTTAAAATCTTTTTGTATCAGCCATGTTTGGCCGGCTGCCTGCCCCACAGGTCGGCAGACACTGTGGAAAACTGCAGGCACTCCAGATGGCCGGTCCTCTTACGAAAGCGACTTACCAAACCATTTAGAATGTCAGCCTCGACTGCATTCCAAGGAACGTTTTTCACGGCTTTCATGTGGATATTCAGATCCGTGTGCTGAGTGCGAGCTGGAACGCCGCATGCGGAAGAATGCGGATTTATCAGCTCAATTGAACATTTTACTGTAGTGTGTGTCACTAACCACTATGTTCTTGTCCATCCTCCTTACATCATTGCTAGATATCATAACTGGGAAAGCGCTACATACCATGCATTGTGTACGGAAAGAGACTAGACGAGTTATTACCTTTGCAACATGAAGGACCTCTGATAGAATGGACTAATAAGAATCCATATTGACTTAAGCTTTGTCGCAGCAGTAGTAGCCATGTGTTGCTTTTTTGATAAGTACCCAACTACTTTCTACTTTCTACTTTGTGCCCATACCTAATTGGAATGTCATTGAATAAGGAAAATAAAGAATCACAATTATAGTTGATTTGTGGCGGCGTATACCAGGATAGAAATGCATGATTGCTTTAACAAAAAAGGACAAGAATCTAATTTGCAGCGTGTGAGTAACAGCAGAGACATGTCATTCCTCAAAGTGATTTTTCTCCTTTCAAACATCTCGACAGCTTTGTATTTCAAAAAGCAATGGATTTGGCTTAAACTCACATTAAGTTTATGTCATTTTTAAGATCAAATGTAATTTCAAAGCAATCCAATCAAAAAATACCAATGTTTAACTCAATTCAAGGTGGTCAGCAATCTGTTTCCTCGGAGACAGAAATACATGATCTCATCGCTACATGATATACAGACAAGAACATCTATCTATCTATCTATCTATCTATCTATCTATCTATCTATCTATCTATCTATCCATCCATCTCACATTAAGTTCTTAGAAATGGAATCTAAATAAGTAATGCCTCACTCAACTCAAACTGTTCACACCGTCCCTGACATGTTCTCCGTCACCACACCTCTCCAACATGGCCGTTCCACTGCAGAGACTGAATCGTGCATCTTTCTCTTCTTCGTCCTGCTTCGCTCTTAACATTCAAATGACCTCTGGAGGCAGCGCAGGGGATCTGCCTGATAGATATTACAGTATTTGTCTGTGTCTGTATGTGCCAGACGTCAGGGGTACCCTCCCCCCCACCATCCATCTGACCTTTCATATTTAATATACCGTGTTGGCTAAAGGTCACTGTTGTTTTGGCTTCTCTCCACTGGTTTTGTTTTGTGATTGGAAATGCTCTGAGACTCCTCCATATATATAAATATTGCTGTAAAAGACATGCAAAGGACAAGAAGTCATAATACATTTTTTAAGCGAGTGTTCTTTCCTCTTTTTCTAATGGCGCCACGTTGATTAGGTTACACCTGCGAATGGAGTTTTACATCGTGAGTTTCCTCTCTCATTAATTTCCATTACTCGTTTTCAGCCATGATCAGCATTGTGCTCTTGTGACATACAGTACAAGGCAGGCAAAGCGTGAAATTGGTATAAGACCCTATGTATCATGTGTCATGAATTCAAAAATAAAGTGCTTTGTTATCAGGGATTGCATCACCCATTCAGAGCACTAAATTCTAAAGATATAAATATATAAACACACATATTTCCCTCACGACCGGAGATTTGATGTCACTAGCATATTTTTTTCTCAGACTTTGCTTGCAAAGGCGATGGATTTTCTTAGATTAGATTTACCAATCACATAAAGTGCCTGCCACTGCTCCCTGTGACAGGTGCAGAAACCTAAACAGGCTCATTGAAAACTGAATACCTCATTGCCAAAATCATGTAGGTTATTTCATTATGGGAAGATCTTATAATAGTGAGTAAGACAGGGCTCCATTTCTCCTCATTCGCTCATATTGTTGAAACAGTTTTGACCTTCAACATATTTTGCTCCTCTTCTGGAATTTCAGACTCCTTTTTTTTTTTCTTCATCACTCTGTCTTTCATTCTGTCATCATCTCTTTCACTGCTGGTTCTGTTTTAAGAATCGGGAATGTAAAAGCCTCAAAATGAGATGGAAACATTAATCAATTAGGTTGCTCCTTAAAGGATCTGAAGGAGATGAAGCTCCCCTCTTTCTGAAAATGAAATGCCACCGACTTTTAAATCCAGTCAAAGGGCATTTCCTCCAATCTCACTCTCTTCTTTTTTTCCCCCTTATTTCATTCCTCACTCCCTGTTTCATTCATCTTCCTTCCCATCCCCCTCTCATTGCTCATGTGCAACACAAGTAGAAGGCTGGGGAATGAGAGGATGATGAAGAGGAGGGTTTCTTCTGGATTGGAATGGGAGGATGAGGGGGATGATGGGCCTGTGAGCAGATGAGTTCAAATAACCATTTCTTCACAATATACTGTATGTAACCGGTAAAAACACACCTTATTTTCTTGTGTTGCATGAAACTGAAAACAACAGATTTGTCCTGATAGCTCTCGCAATTGTGATAATTCAGATAAATAACTGAAACCTAAACATAGAACATGAGTTATCTGTTTCATTATTCACTTGACATAGAGATGTTGAAATAGATGATGTGTGATATAATAGAATTACCTTTATGTGTACATGAATAGTGAATATTGTAAATGTTTGGTGGTGGAAATGCAACAGCAGCTAATTACTCGTATGAAAAAGGGTCAGGCAGAGGGTGGAGTGGACTCCATGAATGGCAGTTGTTTCAATAGACGATTGTCCAAAGGAACAAGAGACAACATAGTCTCATTATTGAAGGTCAGTGGCTAGTAAAGGTTAGCAAAGGTTCACTGTTGAACAGCCCTTTGTGGTGCCCCTGCCACTGCCTCACACTGAATTTATTCACACAAGCTTTGATACAAAACTCAACTGTGTTTTGATAAAGAGAAGTGCAGACTCGGCCAGATTGTGCCAAAAATCTTGGTATTCTGGAAAAGGTTACACATTTGGCTTCATTTGACATAAACTTCAATAGATGCTCTTGGATCATTGGGTGGTTTGCTGAAATGCATACAGTTTACATAAGTCAGTATGTATTTGTCCTTCATGCCACAGTCAGGGCCGATTTATCCCCCAAAACAGAAACATAGAGCAAATAAGAGTCAAGTGTAATCCGTGTCAGAGGGTCTTGGCCGTGTATCCATGGATAAGAATGTGGATCAGACCCTGGACACAATGCCACTGGACAATATGAAGAAATTGGACGTTTGGACTCTTTAATTTCGGGAGTGAGTCAAGAACCACCGACGGTATGCCTGTACTCAGTTTAAGAACCATTGCTTTCCTCCTCTTCCAGATGTCTGATCGTAGCTCTGAACCAAATAATAGCAGTCAATCTGACATGCATTGTTAAAGAGACGCAGTCAAACTATTATGAGCTGAGTGGTTATCCAGCGAACATGTTTGGGCTGCTACATTCATGCAGAAATGTGAAAGTGAAAAATTAACCACCCAGTACCCTTTTGATTGACCTTTGATTGACATGAAGTCTAATTCATTATATGAGAATCAAAGTCAAAATCTAATTTACATTTCTAAAGCTTTTTACAAGCTGGTCTGTCACAAAATGTTCTAACACTTTGTACCACACCAGCGTTTCAAAAGAATCGGGTGCATGGCTTTTATTTTTCCACTGAATTGTTGCTTCTGTGTGCTTATGTTCATTAATGAGTCATCTCTCCGCTTAATGGACCTATTGAACTATTTCCTGTTTACCATTACTTTACTGTTTGCTGCACTCAGGACAGCCATATATGGAGTGGCTGCCAGTGGAGCAGAGCAGGGCTGTGACAAGAGTTACATCACTGCTTCATTAAATCACAGAGAACAGGTAGTGACAATTAGGACTTTAAATTTAGGTTAAATTGAAGGAACTTGGTGCAGCAGTCATGTGAAAATTACCCACATGATGTTTGGTTGACAGGAACAAATATTTAACCTCCAACTGTTGGAGGAGTAGCTTTCAGTGATGTTTTCAACCTGAAAGCTTTGGGCTGTTGTAACAAAAAATAGGCATAAATATTTAACTCAAAATGACAGCAAATGAAATCCATGTGGTGTCTGATGAAACTACTTTCACAGCTTTGCTGTCACAACCACACAGGGAAGATGAGGTCTTATTATACCAACATTAAATAACACTTCTGCTTATTAGCTCCAATCCCAACCCATTCAAATCCAACAAATACAAATGAACACAAAAAATAGAAGTTAAAAAAAGAAGTAAAACCTACTTTTCCACAAATACTGCATTTGGGGAGCCTTGAAATATTTTTTGTTTATTGAAAAATACAAATAGAGCAAAAGAAGAATTCAACTGCAACTGTTTGGAGAATCTGTTTTTGCAAAGGAACTCATCAGTGTCTCATAATGTGGTAAAAGTTAGAAATACGTGTAGTGAAACAACAATAGCATACAAAAATGAATCCAGCTGAATCTTGGACACGACAAATCCTCATTTCTTTGGGGTTGTTTATTAGCATTGATTTGCAATAATCGGAACACATACGCACACAAAAGAAGAAATAACAGTTTGCTTGTTGAATGCAGAGGAAGAGATGTGAGGCATGAGCAGGAAGGGCAGACCACATCTCTGTTATTGTCTGGTGAGAATGGTGAAGAAGAAGTGTGTTTTTCCAAAGTCAAATTGTCGCCATTTACAGAAAACAGACATTTTCTCTCTGTTCCCTTAAAAGCCAAATGCTCTTTTAAACAACGTAATGCTTTAAACATTATTTTTCAGGTCCTTTGCTTAAAAAAAATGGAAAATTTATTTGAAAATGACATTTAACAACATTAACTCAAGATGTAATAAAAGCAGAATTAGTCATTAGTTTTTGAAATGCCTGATCACTTATGCTCATTATGAAGTTATTAGTTATACCGCTGACATCATCTAAGTACCAATAAGGTTGTAACCATTAATGGAACATATTGTTTTATATTTTCCTCTCATTTCCTGACAGCAGCCGGAGCTCTCCGGTTGTTCCAACAAGTGATTGTTCCATTAATTGCACTGAGTGGATGAATGTGTTTGCAGAGTGTATGTGTTGGATGATAGTTTGCCTCCTACATTCGGAGAGAGAATCTTCTTGAATGCTGCACATCTAATACGATTTCCCATTATGGTCACTCACATTCTGTACATAAACACAGCTTTGAGGTCCATGTGCTTTAATTGAGTGCTCTGGGCTTTTCTCCTCCTCCGTTCACCCACATTCCAGTAAATATTGCATTATTTATTCGACTGTAACTGTTGTTATTTTCCAGATTAAGACTCTGTGTTCAGCACAAGACAGAATATTACTATAGTCTGGTTTAAAAAAGCTTTGTTTTGGCTTGATGGCACAACGCATCCATCAATTTAGAGAGGAAAATAGATCCATGCCGAGTTTGATAACTCGGCATGGATCAGGTTCTTTACAGGAGTGGATTCTCCAATTTTGGGGCTTTTCTGACTGAAACCATTGTTGATAATTGATTGTTTTACTTTACACACTAATATTATTGTATGGCTTTATATAGCGTTTTCTGCATAAAGACATAGATTTGTAACTATAATGGAATATGATTCTATTGTGATATCAGTCGAGACAGCTTTGTTCCACCAAACTGTCTCTGTCTCTTTGTTCCAGTTAGTAGATTTGCTCCTCGGCCTTCATTCTGACACTCAAACAGCCTTTAATTTGATTTCTCATCTGTCCTTCTCTGCGCCATCATTTCCTCTGTTTGGCCAATACACTGATAACGCAGGTCTGCACATTCCATTCCCATGAAGCCATGAGCCATCCTCTGCCAGATACTCGTGTGTATCATCCCCTGTTACATTGACCGACAGAGCAAGTGAAAGAGTGACAGAGAGGGAAGTGAGAGATATGCAGGTAGAGAAGATGTACAAATCAGACAGAAATTGCATCCTTGTTGACAGTTAACCTTATGAGTGTGTAGCGAGGATGGCCGGAGCTGGTAGCCGATGGCAGACTGCCACAGCAAGCCCATGGTGAGACCCATCTGTGCCTGGTGTTAAAGCAGGCTCACACCCCAGGGCCAGAGACACCACGCTGCGTAATAGCTATACAACATGGACGCAGTCCTGAGGGGGCCAACCAGTCACCCACTGGGATGCCAATGGCAGCTTGGTTAACACAAACACACACACACACACACACAACCACATACTCTCACACATACTCACACACATACCAAAAGCACAGAAACATGCGAAATATACACATTGGTTTCTTTCAAGCAAAGATATATGATCTACATTACAGGCAAGATTCTGCTCAGCCTTGCAAAAACACGTACGTGACTTTTTCCTATAGAGAACACAGCAGCCTCACACTCCATTCTTAGAAACAGTGTGATACACTTGGCTATGAGCAATGTTATTTTCCCTCTCTGCCCCTATTTGAAGGTCTGCTTGGACATTGTTCTGTGTTTATATCCTGCGGTGTGAAGTACTGTGCAAGTATTTTTTTTGTGCATTTGTACAGAGTGTGTGTGTGTGTGTGCGTGCGTGTGTTTGTGTGATCAAGGGTCGTGACAAGAGCACAACAACATGCCATTGGTAAATTATTACACCATATCAGCAACAGAGGTTATAATAAGAAATCTGTTTATTCTCACTGCATCCACCGACAAAATCAGATGGATAAAGATGAAATAACACGGACCAAGGTACAGCCTGGTTTAAAGTGTTTATGGCCACAATCATCCTTGTGTTTTACACCTACAAGTAGTATCAACATTACTTTACATTCCAAATACATCATATCTTTTTGAGTGATGTCGTGTTGTTCCCTTATTGGATCCATATTGTGAACGGAACTAATGCATCCAAAGTGTAACTTCACCTGACACCTTCATTGTGCTCACTGCCCACTGCTTAACAACAACCAGAGTGGCAAGAATCACTTAAGATTGCATTGCACAGTTGAATCCATGCATCCATCCAACCAGTCAGTCAGCCAGTCAGTCAGTCAGTCAGTCAGCCCTCCATAACAATGAATACAATGTCAGAGATATGAAAACTGTATCACATTATTAAAAGTACAAGTTTTAGGATTTGCAACTTCTAAACCGAGAACCAAATTATCCATTGATATGCACATAATAAGGAATTCTGACCTGTTGAAATGTATTTCTTTATTTATTCATTAAGGGGTCAATATGCAGATAAAAAGATGTTTTTTTGTCATCATTATCGAGAGGAGAGGAGATCATTAAGACTATCTGTGTGTTTTGAAGTATAGCTGAAGTAACACCTCTGTATTCTGAGTACCTCATTATAAAGTGTTACCATCTGTCTTTGTGTCTTGAATAGTGATGTGTGTAACATTGTCATCATCTTTTGGTGCATTTCCCTGTAGCAGATGTCCGTCTGGTTACTGTAGAGATGCATTGTACTGTAAATAAGGTGTTTATAAAGTAGGACATCCAGATGGTGCTCACGCTGGTTAAGAACATATATAAACAATTGTAATGAATGTTTAACATGGCAACAAGGTAAACTACGCATTTAAAACGCGGTGACTGATGTCAGCAAACACACGGGCGAATAGCGGAAAGTGACTCTTTTATTTGCGTGTTACTGCGCAGGTTTTCGCGTTATTCTGCCCACGTCTTGGTAGTGCGGCTTGTTTGAGTGCAAACAGTCGGTATGAGATGTATTCGTGGCCTCAGAAGCTAAACGGAGAGGCTCGATCCCGTCTGAACCGGGTTTGGAGCCCAGAAGAACGCTACTGATTCTTTCTGTATGTTCCTTCTCTGGACGGTAGAGGGCGCAGCTTAGCAGTGCCCGCGTTTGGGGGGCTCGTGCATGAAAGAAGCGCTTTCCCACATGACAAAGCTTCCAGCGCGCCTGCAAACCGGGAGCGGACACCGGGTGTGTTTGGGACAGAAAGCGGCGAAAAGCTCGGTTCTTTAGCTTCACGCGGCTAGAAAACTGTGCCTCCGTATCGCTGACGAACAACTTCGGGCGAGCGGCTGTACTTTTCTCTCCCGAGGTTAGACTGAGAGGCAAGCGGCGCCTCTCTCTTCCTCCATCTCTTTCCAAGTGAACTTTAGTGTAAAGAAAGAAATGTCAGCCAGTATCGCGTTAGAGCTCCACGGCTCCGAATAGAGACAGATAGAGGACGACTGGAAAGACTCGACCCTCTTTTCTCTCTCTGTTACTTTTTTTTTCTGTTGAACGAACGAACGAGAGAGTGAGCGAGTGAGAGAGAGAGAGCGAGAGCGAGAGCGAGAGAGAGAGAGCGAGAGCGAGAGAGAGAGAGCGAAAGAGAGAGAGAGAGAGAGTCTCGCAGGGTTTTGGAGCTACGCTTTCATGCCGTCAGTCTTGCGGACTCTGAGATGGACGTCAGATTTTATCCTGCTCCCCCTTCAAGCGTTGGCTCGTGTACGTTACCGGCGGACTCCGGTTTGGACTATTACCACTCCAACAAGGTAAATAATCCTCTACTCTCCGGTCTCCGGTCGGTCGGTCGGTCGGTCAGTTCAGATGTGCAGATGTGTGGAGAGCACCGCGCTCTGCTTTACGCACGGAAGCCCGTATTTACAGCGCGATGAGTGAGGCAAAGAAATGTGACAAGTGCTGCACTTCCCTTATCCAAGAATAAAGGGAATTCAAGTCCAGGCTGCGTATGAATTCCCTGAAGTTTGTTGCTTTTCATATTCGTGTAATTTATGGGGGGGACAGAAAATTCAGACAACGCACCTGTTCAGTGCACTTAATCGCGCTTTTTGACATTAATTGGCTATAATCGCTATAAAGTACCGATGTGTGATCCTGTGAGCGCACCAAAGCTCCTCACTCCAGCGCGCTGAAACTAACACAGCGGATTCGAACCTGCGTGTTATGACTCTAAAACGCTGCAAAACTATTTTTTTTTCCTCAGAACCCCTTTGTCCCTAACTGCAAACAAACAGGGTTCAGTTATATTCTCGCAGGTTCCCACTCGGGACTAATACAATCAGACGAATAAACATTCATCAAGCTCGCTTTTAAGTATGATGGTGACATGATGATATACATCGGGGCGTTTTTAATGCCCTAGCCGCTGAGCAGGGCATGACTGCACATATGTAACTGACCTGTTTGCATATTGGTCGTGTGTCTCATCTCCGGGAAGGTATTTGCATGGAGAACATATCAGTGATAGGAGCGAGTTTACCTCTATTCACGTTTGAAAACGCACACAGTAACTTTTCAGTAATGAATTATTCATTAAGAGCTGCAGTTTCAACATCGGTGTGATCGATTTTGAACAAAATGTATAAGCAGGATTTGTTTTGATATAATAAATACTCAGGAAATTCCATAATTGCTCGTGCGTATTTACGCACAAACTCGTCCCCAAACGCTGGTAAGAGTCAGCGCGCACAGGCAGTCTGGATAAATGAGCAATTATAAAGTTTATTGGAGTGCTTCAACATTTGCACGTGTCCTATTTCCATGGTAACAATGTCCCCTAACTTGTCGGTCTTGATTTTTCTGTGAAATTCCACTGGACCTTTATGTAAAGACAGGGTGACTTCTCTCTGCTGCACTCCCTCATGTGGCACTTAGCCAGCAAATGCCTTGAGTTTGTTTCCCCTTACTGTTTCAGGTTTGCATGTAGTCAAACGTGCAAACCAACTTGTAGTTTGACATTACAGGTCATTATTTTTCCTATGGTCAAGGTAAACCTGTGTAAACATTTGTCCCAAATCGCTGTCCGGGGCTTGAAATAGGCAGCGCAGCCATTCAAACAGGTTTGCTTGCCTTAGCACCTGGAGAGAAGCCAGCAGGCAGTTAACATTTGCTGATGACAAAGTGAAACGTTATAGTGCAGAACAATATTTGAATTGTTAATCTCCACAGCTCACGTGCCCCTGCCTGTATGTATGCATGCACAACACACACACATTCACACACACACGGCCACACAAACGCTTGCATTCACTGGCAGGGAGGTTTGAACAAGAATACATGAGTACTTTCTATTGCCTTCATTAATTCCTTAATTCCTTTTCTCCCCATAGTGCATGTCTTACCCTAACTAACTACATGTTTAACCCTAAAATGAACCTTGAACACCAGCACTAAATCAGCCTGTTGAAAAATGGAAGCCTGGCAAATGACTCGTGTGTGTGCGTGTGTGTTTAGGTGTAACATCCACAGGAATAAACACTACAGCTTCACATCACAATGAGACGTGGCTCTCTCTCTCTCTCTCTCTCTTTCTTTCTTTCTCTCTCTCTCTCTCTCTCTCTCTCTCTCTCTCTCTCCCTCTCTCTCCCCCCCTCTCTCGCTCTCTCTCTGTGTCTCTCCCTGTGTACTGTGGTTCTTCTGATTCAATGAGCACAGAGGTTGTTGGCCAGGTTTGTTCAGAAGCGGGTTTGGGTTTCAAGGGCAGAATCATATAACATTGTCATTACCAAAGTGACAGCCGTGTCCGAGATGTAAAGTGACACATTATCTGTGCGGCGCTGCTACTACTACACACAACAGCTGACTGATGATACGGGGGCTTTATGTGACATTTTGGCTGTAGTTCATCTTCACAGCAGCCTCGTTTCAGACGCAGAATGAGGGTCATTGTGCGGGTCGACCCTCTTCCCTATGTTAACACAACACAAATATTTCTGTTTACTTCTCTACTGTCCAGTAAGTTTATGGGATTTGAATGTTTTCTTTGTTGCAAATATGACTCTAAGTTGCTGATCTTTGGACTTACAAACATTTGTAATAAACTGTGGCCTCGGCTTGGCCACACACACACACACACACACACACAGTTTTGGCCCTTGTAAGCTTTCAGCACATTCAGGTTGACCCGGCTCAGATCTCCCCGCCCCTCACAGGCGAAGTTCCCTGAAGGTGCTGATTTGCAATCATCGTTACTTAAAGCGTGGAAGAGTGCAGGCGGCCTGTGAGAAAGTCTGTAGCCTGATTATGCATTAGTGTATGGTATTAAAAGGAAGTGAGCCTCATACTAAGTGAGGCAGTCCATATATATAAAAGCCCTCCACTTCCTGTGCTCGTGGTTTAAATGCAAGCACATCTATCCCACAGTGCAACTCTTCTTTGTGTCTCTGTGACGACGATTCGCTGGTGTTTGCGCGCTTGTGTGTGTGGGTCAAATTGTTATGGTGCTGTGCCATAAACGTGTAACATGTGTGCCTACCTGAAGGGGTTAATAATTGAAGAACGCAAAGAATGTGTAAGCTGAAACTGGTTTGGGCTGATTGGCCACATTGTGACTGATCCCAGCCCTTGATTGATTGATGCATGCCAGGAAAATGGATCACGCTGACAGAATGTGTCGCCATAACGAAATCTGTGAATCCACGTCACCTTTAAATGGAGCCTGTGGTTTTTCCTGCAATTCCAAATCAAAGATTAACAGTATATCGCGTATGACAACCGGGGCCTTTTTAGTAACTTCTCTCAGGCTTCACGCTCCGTTTCTTTATTCCAAACGCAGAAGCAGCATGTGAAGGATGAGAACGCTGTGCAGTAGCAGGAGCACCATAGGGCCTCAGTACATATCCGCCTGAAATCACTTGACAAGACAACCGGTACATCAACATTACAGAAGAATGCACAGGAAAAAACAAGAGGGAGAAGAGCGTCGATTCGCGCGGCGGCGTTGAACCCCACGGCCCTGTGATCTCCTCCAACTCCACGCTAGCTTACATTGTCCTGCACTTGCACAATCACCGTGAGTCATCTTTACTTTCGCCCAAGATTTTTCTCCTAATCTTTTTGAAGCCCGGGCTGTATCGCTCCTTGATGAGTGGGAGGCTTGTTTGTTCAGCGTACACTCAGCTGTGTATACCAGCGCTGAAGGCCACTTCTTTGCAAATGCCTGTTTTAGCGGGAGACTATTTGTCAAATGTATTATGACTTGTGCATACCCGCAGGCAGAATCACTCCGCTCAAATGAAGTTGGATAGATTACTGTAGCTGCTCCACTTTCTCCTCATCCCTCTTCCCTCTAACAGCACTGCGCAAAAAGAAAAAGAGGCTGTAGTGTAATTATACTGTAGTTATACTGTAGCTTTATAATCCAATGGTTTGCAGATGTTATTCTTCGCATAGCTACACGCCGTTCCAAGTTACTGTATGTTATATTTATACGCCGAGCTGCCTTCTTCTTCTTCTGAGCTTTTTTTTTCTTCTCTCTCTCCTCACCACAGTGCAGATCAAACATTTTATTGATCCGTGCAGTTTGTGCAGATACGTCTGAGGATAACATCTCAATCAAAGCATTAGTGTGCTGCTGTGTTTCAATATTTGGTGGAGGAGTGTGTGTTGAAGTCTATTTGTGTGTGTGTGTGTGTGGGGGGGGTGCAGTGTAAACTTAATTGCTGTTACCCCTTAAGGCAAAAATCTATGAAATGCATTTGAAAATAACAACACTAATTTGCACATTTATCCCATTTTCCCCCGTATGATTACACCTTGTAAAGCTTTATTGTACATCGCTACACGACAGAAATTAATAGCAGCTGACATCTGTTCACACACAGATGAGGCCTGTGTGTGTGTGTGTGTGTGTGTGTTTTTATTTGTTTTGTTTTTTTTCCGCCGCACAATTCGTACATCCCTCTTTTCAAGGGGGTTCCATTCCATTTCTATCCGCCGTTCCAAATCAGCGTATTAGACACGGGACGTTTCAAAAAGTGTGGAGGGGGTGGGGGGGGCGACGTAAAAAGAAAAAAATGCTCGGCATTGAATTCTCAGAATGTTTCTTTTTCTCCCTCTCTCTTCAAAACATGACCTTAATAGAAACAGGGGGGGGGAAGAGAGCAGCTATTCCAGCAGTGCCTGGTTCTGTACACACAGAGAAGTTAATTACATGGAGGCAAGCATTCTTGGGTCCACAGTGTGGACTTGGGGTTTTTCATTGTGCCCATTCATAACATTCTGCTGACTGGCCAGTCCGATTTGCAATATCCCAACCATTCTCACTGGGAAAAAAACGTTAACCCATGCATGGCTCACATCACGCACACCCCGCAGGACAAACACACCAGAGGCCGGGCATCCATGAAATCAGAGCAAATAATGGAGGATTGGAAGTTGTGGCATGAACAGGTAGTTTTAAAAACATTTGGTTGTACTTTGTTAGGGGATTTTTTGGTGAAACTATTTGCTAGTGCTAATCTCTCTTTCTCCCTCTCCCTCCCTCTCCCTCTCTCTCTCCCTCTCGCTCAGCGCCTAACGTCTTGTCTCATTTACCTTCCCAGCAGCAATGTCAAAAGGTTACGCAGGGAAGCCGGATCGCCCGGGGCTGATTGTGTCTTTGAGTTAATGATAAGTAGCTCCACTGTTATTCTCTGGAGCAGCGTCGGGGGGCTTAAGACTGGGTTCTGCACATTTGTTACACCTTTTACAGTTGCAGCACGGCGGGAAAAGCTACACTTAGTTTGTTTTTTCTTGGTTTCCTTGCGTCGGTTGCGTAAATCACAAGAGAATGGTATCGGATTTGTTTTTCAGTTGAACAGGAGGTATGAATTCGGGAATCAATGTTTGTTTGTGTAGGCAAACTTCACGCTGGTGCCATAAATGAATCGGTGCATCCACATCTGTCACATCTGTCAGTACGCACAGTAATCAGACTCCTTCTCCTGCTGTATGTTCGTCGCCCCTACACTTACAAACTAAATGATATCGCTCGTGCGCCGCTCGCATCGCCCATACTTCTTCTCTCCTCAGCTGCCTTTACACTGGATTTCACGGCGGGCTCGCTATAAAGCAGTTGGCTGTGTAGAGATCAGGCGAGGGGTCCGGCGCTGTCCGTAAGAGTTAAGAGCTCAGGGATTTGCCACTACGGGCTTCAGTTTAACCTACAGGATAGTGAAGGTGACAGACAAAGCCTCAACAAGTCTCTGCAGCACTCCCACTGCTCTGTGTACTTCATAATCGCGACTAGACATGACTCAGTGCTACTAGGAGGTGTTAGGAGGGTCGTAAGTCATCCATGGCTGGAAATAGATAGTATAGTTTATCCTGCCTGGTTAGCTACTTAATCACCTAGGTCCATAGAAACAGGCTATTTATGTCCGTGATTGATTATATTAACTGCCAAGGATTCAGTCGTGACAGTGCATTTTTTAAGCTCTTCCCAATATAGTTTTTGATCTACTGCCGCTATCAGAAATAATCCTACGCCACCGTCACAGCGCCGGTCAGTTTATCACAAGAAATCGCCAAAGTTGCGTCCGAGGGGAGGGGAGGGGAGAGGAGGGGGGTTGAGACTGTGCTCGCCGTCACAAAGGTGTCAGGGAGATTCTGAGGCGGACATTGATTGTGAATGGAAGCAGGCTGATCTCCTGCCCCCCTCGTTAAATCACTTTAACCCTAATTAGCGCTACAGCCAGGCCGGGACTCCTGGCACCACGTGGGTGTGTGTGTGTGTGCAAGTGTGTTTGTGTTTGTGTGTTTTGTCGCCTCTGCTTGTGTTAAAGGAGTGCAGTAGGCCAGGGTGTTTAAAACTGTCCTCACCCCCGGAGGCCTCTGGCTCCTCGGTCGGTCGGTAGCAGCAGCCTGACTGCCACACTGTCAGTCTGTCTGTCTGTCTGCTTATCTGTCTGTCTGTCTGTCTGTCCTCCCCTCCCCTCCACCCGTAGCCCAGTTTCCTTGTGCTGTTTTATATTCTGTTCTTGATTGGTTGGGGGATGGGGTGGTGGAGCAGCGTTTAAGAGGTTAGCTGGTTAGTGCGGCGGGGGGAGGAGGTGTGTGTGTGTGTGTGTGTGTGTAGAGAGAGAGAGAGAAATGTAGGTGGAGGGAAAATGGGGAGATTTTTTTTCTCTTTTTTTTTTCTTTTTTAAAGGAGTATTTTATTTTTCAGCTCGCCATTGAGTCTGTAATGTCACTCAGCGATGTGGAAACCAAAATGAGCCTTGCCACCAGATGTGTTCCAGTCCAGATAGAGACTTGAAAGACAGACGTTTATTGTTTTAGTGCATTTGGTGTGGTTCAAACCCAAACTGCATGAAATGCTGATTGATGGATTTCACTGAAGAATGAGAGAGGGCAAGAGAGAGAGAGAGAGAGAGAGAGAGAGAGAGAGAGAGAGAGAGAGAGAGAGAGCGAGAGAGAGGCATCTGCTTTGTGCAGTTTATTTAACCGTTTCTACGCTCTGCCTGGTGATGAGAAAGCAATCGTGACTGCAATTTCACACTGCTGCAGTAGCATTTTAAAGCAGATTCATTTTCTTTTCTATCAGCACACCAGTATGAAACACACACAGCCCCCTCCTGGTAATGTCTCCTGAATGTGGTCTTCTTTACTGTAAAATGGATACAGCCGTGCATGCGCCAAAGAGAGAAGCAGCGACGTGCTTTAGTGAAGCTAAACATAATGTCGGTATATAACCTTCGGTGCCGCTGTGTAGTCGGCTCTCTTTTTGGCATCATAACAACAAACCACAGACAGTTTTCCCTTTGACCTTGTATTGTGCAGCCTTACATCTTCGCTGCACCAAATGTATTGTTGTTGCTGACATTTAGCATCTTCCCCTTGCATGTGGTTTCAACTGTATAGGTCAGGAAATGTGCTGCTCAGTCTCTTTCTTTTTTTTTTCAGCAGCAGTTCTGGCATCCCTATTGTGAACTGCTTGTCTTTAATTTTCACATCACAACAATTTGCGTTGTACCTATTGTTTTGTGATTAAGGTAGCAGCATGCCAACACGAAACGCGAAAAGGACAAAACATTTCCCCCGTGATGAAACACCGCAATTGCCCCGCCGCCCCCCTTGCAAGAAAGCCGATCTTCATTAGGGTAATTGCTTCATTTCATTCATAAACAAATAGCGCCCACCACAAAGTGATTATACTGGATGCTGGAGATTAGGAGTGCAGTTATTGGCCTTGGCAGATTTGTGTAAAGCAGGCTTTGGTACATAAATTAGCCTAATCATCGAACGAGAAAACCAGATCAACATTTCAAATAAGCACAGACGGAGCTCATCATCTCCCACTCTCACACTCGCCACTCGGCAAAAGAGCTCGCAGTTCATGCACCGATTTGCTTCTTCATTTCGGCCCGGGCGCGAACGTTACAGCCCGTGTTGTTGCAGTATCGCCAGGTTGTTTTTTTTTGCGTCTTAAAGGCACGGCCCCAAAATGGTGTGAGACAGCCGTTTACTCTTCGGGCAGGAAATGAAACACTAGGGAGGGGAGAGTCGGGGGGGGGGGGGGGGATTTTTAGCTCTCTTTTGACAGGTCAGTGTGCGAGGAAGGTTTTGACACATTAAGCACTCGATTGACACTCATATCTATTCTGTATCAGCAGGTGGGAGAGTCACCTGTAGGCGAGCGGGACGATACGCCAGATAGGTGTCACCGGGCAAAAACCGATGGGTGTTCCCTCTGATAGATGGAGACAGATTCCATAGGATAGATGTATTTAAAGGGAAGGCCGCGCCGGTGTAGTGAGTGTGCGGCGTTGGAAGAATGCAGCTGTCGGGTGTATTCAGAGAGGTTTTTGCGAGCCTGGGCAAACACGGGCAGTTGTCTGAGCTTCCTGAGGCATGTCCTGTGCAAACACAACTGGAGATGGCTGGTTCCCTCTGTGTTCAGGTCCACACTCAAGAGACCATGGGCCCACTGAGTACACACACACACATACACAGACACACACGCACACCCAGATGCAAGCATGTCCACACTTGCATAAATAAACACACACACATACAGTAGATACTCCTGTGTTGTACACCAGCAGCCTTCCCACTACAGTAGTTGTACAGTATCAGTGTAGTATTAAGTATTAATCCTGTATCGCATGTTGCTGGTGTATAGCAGCGTTGTTTACTGTATTTCACACTTTGGGTTTCACACGTTCAGTTTCCTTGTGTAGTTCTCGTTATCACTATAGGCGTTGCTGCTTCTTTAAATGAGTACAATTCATACGTTGTCACACGTATTCACATAGACGCTGTGGACTTTTTTCTGTTTTTACGTCACAAATTATGCCGTTGTTTGAATATGCATTTACATGCTTTTGTTTCTGGGTTTGCTTTTTTCCACCAGGAGGACAGGAGTCGTGAGCCATCCAGCATTAGTTCGGTGCCATGTGTCTGTGTGCCAAGTGTGTGTGTCTGTGTGTGTGTGTGTGAGTGTGTGTGTGTGACTCCATATCACTGTGAACCCACAGTCCCTCCAGGCCCTTTTTTTTTTCCTAGTAAACCACCTCTGGCACTTTGGGGCTTTGTTCATAATATTTTCATGGCCACTTTCCTGCACTTCACAGGAACACCATTGTGTGTGTGTGTGTGTGTGTGCGTGTGTTTGTGTGTGTGAACCTTGTCATTTTTTTTTTTACAGTGACCCAATATAAAAGCGTCAAAGAACACAATTTTACTGAAGAAATGTGGAACTTTAACAATCCTCTCCCCTTCCATGCACATGAGTGTGAAAGTGTTTTTATATTTCCAGCTGTATTTCTTTTTCTTTTTTTTTCAAATTGACACAGACACTGAGTGCTTGATTTTTTTGTGCTGAATGTTTACTCGTAGTTTGCGCGGCGTGGATGTTGATGGCGGCTCTACAGTAGCTGCTCCGGCTGTTTTACACTCGGTAGGTTGATTGGCGTGTGATGTGTTGGTGCAGCTGAAACTGAGTGTAGTCACTGTGCAAACAGCCTTACTGCCACTCCTGCTTTCATTTACTCTTTGACACAAAAAGCTTTGGCATGTGGCTGGGCTCTCAGACAGGCTCAGTGTGTGTGTGTGTGTGTGTGTGTGTGTGTGTGGAAGGTACACACTGTTAACTGTGATAATTATCAAATTTGAGAAATATCACATTATATGATGTATTTTGCCCCACTATTTAATGCACCCGACTCTGTAATTAGCACTTTCAGAAATAAATGCAACATCTTGTGCCTGGTAGCATTTTACCCCAGTGCCTTATTCTGGGTCAAAGTTCACTCAGCATCCACACTGCTGCCAGTCTGAATGTCTGATTTATTTGCCTGCCATCCCATAATTACCCTCTGGAAAGGCAGCAGGACCTTTCTGAAATAGTTTGTTTTAGCAGTTAAAAAATAGTCTGGAAATCTTGCCAGTAAATCTTTTGACATTCCATCAAGGACTGAAACATCAAAATGGAAATGTATTCACTGTCCAAATAATGATGGATATAGATATATTTAAATGAGAGTGTTTTATCCAAATTGTCAAGGGTTATATTCAACTTTAATTACTGTAATACTGCTTAAACTACTAAAACGTATCATCTCTGTGCCAAAGACTTGTTGTTGTTGTTAATGTCGGATATCATTCAGATGCAGAGGCACTGCATTATGATAAATATCAAATTGTTCTTTCTGCATCACAATAATTGCCCGAGGCTGGAAATAATAAGTCCGCAATGAGAAATGTTGACCTCTCATCAGAGTCTGACAGGATTTTGCCGTCACAGTCAGCAGTAATCACCAGCTGTTTGGCAGAGAGGCGGGCGTGAGCTCTTTCTAGGTACACGCCATCTAATATTCTTTTAATTGACTTCAGAGAAAGTGAATCAGGTCGCGCTGATGAAGTTACAAATTGGCTAAAGCAGCTCCTTGTGTGAGCCAGATCGCCCTGTTCCTCTGGTTTGGTTTGTTGTACTTTCTGCTGCTCCGCATAATGATGAGGGTGGAATAGTGGAAGATTTCAATTACTCAGAGAAAGTCAAGGAGGTTGTTGAAGTTTGGAGAAATACAACACGAGCTGGTTGCTATGTGGAGACTGCATCCATTTGGAATGTAATTAAATTGGTTTGGCTGCTTGCCAGTGAGAGAAAAAAAATGCATTCCTTTCTTCTCATCTCAAATGAAAATGTATAGAGTGTTTTGCTGAAAAATACCTGGAGGGAACAGCAGGCTGTTGAATATTTGTAATACAGCTTGCATTGTGCAGTTGAAATGAGTTTTGAGATGAGTTATCCGTTGTGGTTTCCCCTTTGACATTTCAAAGGTATGCAGCTTTTGAACCATGGATTTACTGTAATCTATTTTTTTCTATTATTGATGTGTGGTTGAGTTATAAACTGCAAATTGGCTCCTCTGCCATTTCACCGCCTGTGCCATATCAGAATCCACGAGGCCACGGAACAGAAACACACACTTTGTAATAATGTTTATATATATAGTCACATGTAAACCACAGTTGTTGGTCTCAGTCTAGGAGATATTCCAGCTCGCTGCTCCGTCCGTCGGCCAAATAAAACCCTGCATACTGCCTTTCAGGATAAAACATGTTACAGTAAGCACGACACACACAGCCCTTCCTTTTCTCTCTAATGTGGAAATAATTGTACCCCCCTGCCCCCCAACACACACATTAGAAGGTGGATTCAGCATGGAGGCCACTGCAGAAAGTAAAGAGCTTAAGGAATGTGCAAAGGTATGACTGCAGTGTGAGTTAGCTTTACTTTCACATGCAAGTGGGGACGTTTCAATTTCTCTACAGTATTTGAAAAAAAGCCACTGATAGATAGATAGATAGATAGATAGATAGATAGATACATGGACGGACGGACGGACGGACAGGCAGACAGGCAGGCAGGCAGACAGACAGATAACACCTCCACCCACCCAGATAAACACTACTAGGAATTGACATTTGCGGATGTTATGCCCTTGCAAAGTACAAACTGATCTTCCTCTTCTGCCAATGACCTCATAACAGTTACAGCCACACAACAACAGAGATCAGAGACATTGTTGGATTTTTACTGTTTACATTTGCGGAGACGCCTCGTGGTTTTACTTCAACCATTCCGAGGCATTTCACCCGAATAATAGCGGCGATTGCTAAACATAACAACGCCAATGTAGTGTTACGAGAGAGAGAGAGAGAGAGAGAGAGAGAGAGAGAGAGAGAGAGAGAGGAGGAGAGTGAGAGGGAAGGAGGGAGAGAAATGTGAGCTGTAAAGTTGTGCGTTTATTGTGGAGCATTATCAAAATCCGGCCTGCCTCTCATCCACCATTGCGTGATCTGCAAATGGATCAGGCTGCCCGAGCGAGCCACTCTTATAAAATCACCCCGGCCCGGCGTTATAATAGCTTTTCCCTGTTCATGTCCTGTCAAATCAACTTAGACTCTTCCACTGCTATTTTAGTGCAGTCCATAGAAGAAGACACTGCAAGTCCACTATGTTGCTGCTCGACTCCAGAGAGCTCATTGTATATGGGACTATGTAATGCCATCATTATACCGTTGCAATTTTGCGAAGTGGACTAAGGCCCGAGCCGCAGAATAAGGTGCTGACATGATAAAGCAGACTGTTGGGGTCTGCTGTTGTTGTGCTAATGGTGGTTTGTTGGTTTCTGCGCATTCTGTATACAAAGACCGCATGCTGGTGTTTGTGTCTGCTTGAGTGTGTGTGTGTGTGTGTGTGTGTGCTCGTGCTGCATGGCTGGTTTTTAGTCAGAGGCCTAATCCAAAATGCACATGACAAAGCCTGCTAAGTGAATCAAAATGCTGCATATCAGTGGAACGGAGGCCCCTCTGTCCCCTCAATGGGGCTGCTGAGATAGAGCGAGCGGGCACAGCCACATGCCAACACACCTCCAGGCCGCTGAATGTGTGCCACCGCGCTTTCATGTGCCTCTTCTGCTCACGTCGGATGTAAACTCACATCTCAATAAGGATTAGGACTTTGTTTTTGTGATGACGTGGCCTTGCTGCCTGGCGCCGGATGTGTTCGTGCGCGTGAACCCAGATTTAGCGATTACAATGCAATGTAAGGTTTCAACTCTTGCTTCTCTGCGTTGTTGCTAGGAAAACAGAACAAATGCTTCAGAGTGAGAAAAGACAGAGCTTTGATTATTTGATTAAGGTGAGAGATACATTTTTTTTATGTCTTGGAAATGCCATGATCAGATTTAAATCAGCATACTCTGAGTAACTGACCTAGATTATGCGTATGCGTACATCTCAACCACATTCATGGTTTAATGGCAGTACCGACAAAATAGGAGCACAGCTTGCTTGTAAACATACTAAGTAGCTTAATTTGGTTTGGTAGAGCTCCTCACTCAGTTTGAATTATAATTATCTATTCATCTATTAAATGTCAAATGTTTCTGCTCAGGCTCAGGTCTTCATTAACTCTGATTAAGGTGGAGTCGTTTAGAGTTTTGCGCCGCATTTACTGCAGAAGCTTCCTGTTTTTGGGCTTCCCCCTTTCAGCTAAATGAGATTAAGCGTATTTGTTTAGTGTATTTGGCAGCTGCTATCACTAAGCTGCACGAACAATCCGGGCAACAAAAGAACACAAGGAGGCAAGTCCCGTGTACGGGAGCAAGGTGACAGGTGAGCTAATTGAGGATTTAGACTTAATGGCTGGATGAGGTGCGCCAAAGCCTGCACTGATACTTCTCCTTTGCCCCGTTTGGTTCCTCACCTGCCATGTTTACGCCTCCGTCTCTCTCTGTGTTGGATTTTTCTCCCCTCCCTGTTTTCTCTCTGCGGCTGATTCTCATCAGGCCATATTAGTTGCAAATGCAGAACTAAGTGGCTGTGACAACATCCTCTGATGCTCCAGCTGCCATAGATTTATTGAGTTATTAAAGTAATGTACTGTGATTAAAAACGCTAATTTTTCTCTAAATCAAATGCCGAGTTACATATTTTTTTTTTAGGGGCTGATTTCATTACACGGAAAATAGTATTCCAGTGCAGCCAATTGAGTCTCCATACAAAATGAATCAGTCCATGGCTACTTAGATGTAGATGGAATCCTTGGGTTCCTCTTGCGTTTCTGACTGAATAAACAGTATTATGAATTGTAGTAATGAATAGGAAGCACACAGGGAGAGTACACAGATCTTTTGAAAATCTCATCTTGCTGCCAAAGCAAGCCACTGAAAACATGGAGTTTCTATGTCTCCAGTTCAACCACAATTTTGAAGGAAAGAGAGAACTTTTTCATTCCCAGAGTTATTATGAATTGCATCCTCATCTTTTCTTAGTACTTAATCCTTTCCCTCAGGGGATTCAGTGTGCTTTCCCTGGCTCATTCTGGCCTCTCATTATGCATTCATGTATTCGTTCATTTAACTCACAACAATGTACTTTTATTGGCAAAATGGTAGTCATGTTGACAGCCTCGTGCGTGATACTTCAATGACAAAAATGAGGTCTTTGAAATCAGTCTTAAAGCTGCTCCAGTTGCTTTTACAGTTGAGGGGTGGATATGCAAGGTCCCTTTTTCAGCAGCTACCGAGGTTAGTTATCCTCATTTAAATGATAAGACAGAACTTTTTCCCTTGATCTCCTGCCGAGCAGTCCTTACAAGAGAACACCGAGCTGCACCTGTAGCCTAGTGTTTCCTCAAATCACTGCAGATGATCTCCTCAGCTTTGGCTAGAGTCTGGATTCATTCAGCACGCTGTAAAAGATTCTTACTTCCTGAGTAGGATCTATAGGTGAGAGAGTGAAATTTCCCTAACCATGTCAGATGTCTTTTCCTCTTTGGAAAAGAAGAGAGTGAGCAGTTCAGGCCTTCCAGATGTCCTAGACATAACAGAGGCTTGTCAGCTCAGTGGCTGGGCTCTAAATGGGTCAGTCTCCTCAATATCACACAGCTCCCTCACAATGACCCCACTGTTCTCCTGATATTACAGCACACACCAGGTGGCTCACTATGAAAGTCATGGCCTGATAAATACCCACATGTTTGTGAGTAGTCAGAGAATCCCATGCAGCAGTGTGAAGTCACACGCATTCAAATCACAAATATCAAATATCTGTGTATAAGTGTTGAATGCAGACTAGTCTGAACAGCTCGTTTTGACACATGTGGGTGTTTTATAACACACTGCACTTCAGATGCAGCAAGAATCTGCTTTTAAAGAGATGAACCTTATTGATCTGTTAAGAGTATTGGGATTTGTTTTTACTCTTGTGATACCTTTGATATGGAGAAAATGCATTTTTCATTGATCTGAAATTCACCCTCTCCAAGAGCAGTATGCATGACTATATGTAGCATATCAGTGCTATATGGGGAGCTCTGCGGAGAGCACGGGGAGAGGAAAAGAAGGAGAGAGAAAGAGATGGGAGGGGGCGGGTGAGCGGATGGCAGTTCAGTGATTTCTGATTTATGGTTTGATTACAGTCTTTCCATCCTGCTGAAGATCGTCTGTATTTGCCTGCATCTCGTGAACTCTTTCTCACATGGCCTAGTGGTGCAGCAAACTCTAGTTCTGCTACTTCTGTTCTCCTTCAAAATGAAACTCACCCATGCACCAATACACACTGGTAGGATGGCATTCGGACGCACACTCACACACACACACACATGAATGCTGATTGAGAGATAAAACAGAGAATGGCTCTTTTAGTCAGCTGAGCAGTCTCCCCTCCAGCAGCCTGGCAGTCATTCAATACCATTTACCTCCAGGCTAGGAAATAATATTGATATTCATAAATGTACCCAGCAAAGGGACAAAATGCAATACAATAGATTGTGTGATTCAAGCACAGGTGTCCACTGTCTTGGGGTTTATCATATCTTGCTCATCAGAGTGAACGTCAGAACGTTCGTTTTCTTTTACAAACGAGAAACAAAAAGCTCTCATCTCAGAATGACAACGCCACCGTTTTGTAAGAGAATCGGCCTTGGAAATTTAGACCCTGGCCCTGTTTTTCACCTGTAGCTGTCTGAATGTTCTTGACGGAGTGCTGCATTCCATTAATAGTATAGGAGTAATCAGGCCCGGGCAGGGAAGACACACATTGGCAAAGTGTACTCCCTTTATGTGCCATTAGTGTTTTCAACCAGCATCGATCCACCTGCATTTAGACCACGGACTTGCATGAATTGGATTGAAGCTGCACTAAAACAGCCAGCCATTGATATCATGTCTCCCTAGACATTCGTCGAGCTGCCATTCATCCTTCTTATGCCTCTAACTTTGAATTCTCCAACTGCATATTCAGTATCAGTGACTCCCAAGTATTGCAAGAGGAGAGGAGTGTTTATGTTAAGCCTCTACACTCTGGCTGATCCCGAAATGCTCACAGCTAAATGTTTAACCCCAGTTCATGCTCACCAAAAACATGGATTCCTCTGGGTTAGAGTGTAACAACACAGCGCTGAAGTATGAGAGTTGGCTCTATATTGCCTCTTAAAATGAAAATTCTCAGTAACCATAACCTGGTCAGTTAAAGTAGACTCATTAATCTTTGTGATACAGAACGTTTTGAAGAATGAGACACGCCCACTCAGCTTTGGCAGCCAATTACATCAAAACAACAAGCAAGTATTAGCAAAAAACAGATAAGATAAAACGTGGATGTGTGTGTACAGACTAAAGTAATAGAGGAAAAAAGATTTTAATCATACGACAAAAGGTTCAAAAGTTAAAGTCTACAAAAGTGTGAAAGTGGTTACTGATCAGACCGATTGGTGCCAAAATGGGTTCGTTTCTGGATCGTGTCCAAGTTGCCCTCCGAGTTTCATGAAATTCCGTTTGTAACATTTGTAGTTATGGTGCTGAGAAACATACAGACAGAAAACCCAACATGGGAGAAAACACAACCTGTACAAATTGTACAATGTCAACTTGTGTCAATGTCAGCGCCTCAGGGACTGTGACAATTAGAAAAAAAGGTTTAATGCGACATGAGTCATCTTTGTTGCCATTGTTGTTTAATAAAATGTCGACCTCCTTCATTATCTTCATTTACACAATCACATGTAGTTCCAACAACACCTTAAGGGACAATGGCTGTATCGTTACTGTAGATAGTGTTTAAACCAACAGAAAATAGACAAATGAGTTTGTGAGCTAAACCGCTGGCTTAACAGCTGTGGTGCTGCACAAGTCATGTATAGCCTGAGTCTATATACTGTATCAGAGTTTAAGGCCTCTATGGGTTTATGGTTGAGTCCTCACAGGCAGCCAGAGGAGGACAGAGTGGACCAGATTTCTTTTTCTGGCTGCGTTCTCAAGAAAAAAAATCTCAAAACGAACCCCCACGTTAAAGCTGACGTTAAAGCTCCCGTGAACACCGAAAAAAAGGCCAAGCGGCATGGCAACGGCAGACAAGCTGGCGGCGGCTCAGGCATCAGCAGGTACATTAAAATATGAACGGCCCTGACTGAAAGGTTGCGACCCATCAAGGGGTGGATGGGGGGAGGGCGGGGGGGATTTGAGTGAAGCGTACAGAGGGGAGAAATGTCAGAGTGAGAATGGCAGGAAATATGTTAGTGACAAGGAAAAAGCTGCCCTGGTATTCTAGAGCCCTGATGAGTAAAAATAGGGCATTGGGCAAGAAGGCAGGAAGCCAGCAGAGCGAGGCCTCTAGTAGGAATTTCTTCTGGGGAGCAGAGATAAGGGACTTAACTCCCTCCTGTCTGGGCCGGCCGACATTAAGATGCGACGTGATCACCGATCACTTATGTAGGGAAGAGGAGATTGAAAAATTGAATAAACGATTTCACTGTTGAGCGATGTGTGTGTGTGAGTGTGACTCTGTGTCTATTTGTGCTTGGATTTGTGTGCGAGCGTGTGTGCGTGTGTGGTTTGCTTTTGCTTTCTGATGATCTGTCAGTTATTGAGCACTGACAGGACTTTTTTAATTAGGTCAGGACTTGTGATGGAAACCATAGACCACACACGCACACGCACACACACGCGCACACATGCACACTGAGGTAATGGCTAAGTAGTGGAAAGTACCTTGTGTGAGAATCTGAGGTTCCTCAGGTTAGAGAGTGGAAGTTAGACAATAAACAGTGGCCTTATCAGACTCTGGGCAGAGCTTCCAACCTGATAGCTCACCGTGTCACTTTGACTACAAGAAACAAATATGACCTCTACACCACTTTGCTTAAACCCTCTCACCGCCGTGAATAATACGGCCCTTCAGAGGCTACGTTTCCTCTATCATAACACACAAACAAAACGCAATGAATTTGGCATTTTTGACCTCCGTGTATGAGACTCCAGTATGGCCATTTCTCACTACGCAGCAATGTTTCGTTACATCACCAAAACAAAGACTTATGAGGATTTCCACGAATCGACTTCATGGGCCCCACAGGAGCAGAGAATAAGAGCTGAGATCACTCATGAATATTTGCAGTAAACCGCAGTCGTGCTTAGTAGCTGTCGATCATGCAAACAGGTGTTAAGTGACGGTCAGATCAGGGCCATAGCACTTTAGGGGCCCTACAAAGGTTTCTTGTAACATTTTATTTTAATTCAAATGTATGAGCCTTGGAAGTAAAACACATTCTAATAAATACCCCCAAAAAAAAAATATTTTAAATGAAATGACAAAATTGTTATCATAATAAAGTGTTTTCTGTGAGTTCTTAACATTGTTTACATTACAAACTTAAAGATGGTTGCCTGCCTCACATGGATTATTCCAAACTCACAGACAAAAAATTATTAATGATCCTGTAGACTGGATGTAAAATTTAAAATTGAGAAGTTGAATGCTTTCAAATAAGTATTACTTTGATATGCAGTAAGAAAAAGTTCTAACCTGCTAAATGTCTAGTACCAAAACTTGCTTCTCATATAATGAACAGAGTGCAGGGGAACCATGTACATGAGTTATAGGTTAAAGTTTGTAGCTTTAGTTTTTTTTTTGAGTTCATTTATTCACCAGAAAGTTTTGGACTTTTTCCATTTTTTTTGGCCAGCTTGCTCATTTCTTCTGGATGAGTTGCCAGTTGTGAACTTATTGTTGAGTTGTTCAATGCATTGCTGATAATGACCGTGTAAGTGACTGTGAGAGAAGCCAAAAAAAGAAACAACAACTTTTGGACACTGGACAAAAAAAAACACACAGAAAATGGTCTCTTGATCTTGGTCCCATATTTTGCTGCCAAGTTTTTACTGCAATGGACAGTCGGAAAAGTCTCTCGAATGGGACTCGATTTGAATGACCTTCGAGTGAAAGAGCCTGAATCAGATCACAAGTAGGAAAGTAAAAGCAGCTTGACGGAATTGTAGCTCTGTGATTATTCTACGATAATTCAAGGCTAAAACAGACCTGTTTGCTTTGACAAGAGGAGCGTGTTGCATTAATGTCCTTAACCGTCCTTGTGTCCAGCTGCTGTCATATTGAGAGCACAGCTTTCCTTCCAGCAATATCACAATATGAGACAATAACCTAAATACCTTTCAGATTTTTTCCCGTTTCTAACCTCCCTCCTTCTCTCTCTTTTCCGTCTCTCTCTCCGCCCACACACACACACACACACACACACACACACACACACACACACACACACACACACACACACACACACACAGCTCCCTCTTGGTCACTCTCTTAAGTGATTGCTACATTTCATCTCATGGTAAATCGGCCGTCAGCTCGGTGAGCTATCATTATGCAAATGACGGTCAATTCAATTTCGGTTGGTCGGAGGGGGAATTTCTAATTAGGGTACGGCACAGCACTCAAGATGGAGAAGAGAGATGTGGAAGCAGAGAGAGGAAGGTAGAGAGCTGCTGTGAAGGGATAAAGGAGGGAGGAAGGGAGAGAAAGAGAAAGAGAGAGAGAAGTAGAAGGTGGAGAAGCAGAAGTGTCCATCCACTGAAGTCAACATCTGCATTGTAATTATACTCTTAGCTCGTTGTGAATCCCCAGCCTCCCTCTTCTTCAATCGTTTCAGATTATCACCGCAGTAACTGACGCATGTGAACATGTTGATTATGTCATCCTCCGGGCAAGCTTCTCAAAACACATTGAATTTCGTTTCCAACAAAAACAGGAAATCAATGATTAACTTGTGAAAACAGCGAAACGTGACTTTGATATGAGAGGTATCTGTGTGTCGTTTGTGAATTAGCCAGATGACAGGTTCACGTGGGGGAGCGGCAGACGACTAAACATTAAATCTAGCTTTGAATCATCTGCCACGCTGTGTCATTTCACTTATCTCACAACAAGTCACATTCAAAACGTGTGAAAGGCGCACTAAGAGATTACAGTCTTATGTAACTCACTTATATACTTAAACTGTTTGGCAAACACCGGCTCATTTCTGTCCGTGTTAAATATTAATTTGCACTCAGTCATACAGTAATTTTTTCCATTGGTGCAGAATTTTGGAAAACAGGATTAAAGACTAGCATGATGGGTGCAGGAAAGAGTCAATTTAACTAATGAAATGTGTCTGTTTTTGAGAGATTAACCCGATAAATTACAGTAATGCATGTGGAGTGTATGAAGGTGTGGAGTGGAAGTGTGACGTGCTACCCTCCAAATGTCAAATGTGCCGTGCAGCACGTTTCTTTGGATGCAGCTCTATTTTTCTCTCTCTCTTTTCCTTCATAATAAAACAGAGCAGGGACATGTTTATCATGAAGCGCTGCGATTGTCTGTTAGTATTTATGCAGCAGTGCAGAGGGACAACATGTTCCCAGCAGGGAGGAGGAAAGAAAAGAAACACCAAAGCAAGAAGCCTAATGACATTTCAGCTCCTGTGGTCAAACTGTTTCTTTTTGCTTAAGTGAATGTGCAGGGTCGTTTGTATACTCAAGTTCCCTCTCTCTCTTTGTGTGTGTGTGTGTGTGTGTGTGTGTGTGTGTGTGTGTGTGTGTTTGTGCATGTGTGCGAGTCTTCTTCCTTAGTGCTCAGTTGGTCCTTAACAGTCATTTAGTTTTTGATTCATCTGTTGGTTCTTCATGTTGTGTCTGTGTGTGCATGCGTGCGTGCACATATTCATGTGGGTGTTTCAACTGTACATCACACATATTGAAACGTGTGTGTGGGTGTGTAAATGTGTAGCTTGTGAAACACACACACACACACAGAGTACAGAGGATTCGGCTGAGATCAGCAGCTCACCCTGGGCTGTCAAATATTCTGTCAGCACAGCCCAAGAATCACAATTGGACTCTTTGGGAGGCATTAATTCAAAGCAGCGTAACAATGCTCTCTGAAACCAAATCAACTGCCTGTAGTCAGCATATCAACTCTCAACTAACTCTCTCACTCCATATCTTTATCTCTCCATCTCTCCCTGTTTCTCTTCCTTCCTCTTTCTCTCTTCGTCTTTCTCACCCTCTTTCATTTGTAAGAAGCTTCTCTCTCTCTGTTTCTCTCTCTCTCCCTCTCTCTCTTGCTCTCTCTCTCTGGCCCAGATCTTGAAAAGATATTGAAATATATGTAAAATATTCATCTAAACTTCATCTAACTGGTAATTAGCAAAGCATTAAAGCATCGAGCAGTGAAGTGTGTACTTGCTGACTTGAGGAAATGTGCACGAGGTGTTTTTAATAAATTTTTGCGCATTTTGTAGCCTAATCATCAGATGTCAATGTCAAAAAACATCTATTTGCTCATTCTAGCTTGAAGAAAGTGAATCGTATTCTAAACATCCTACATCAAGTCAGATGAGGAATTCAGTACGACATTAGCATTGAAGTAATCTTTGCTTCTTCCGTGCACCTCACACAGAAAATAACGCGCACACCCACAAACATTTTTGTGTTCCGAAAAGCTTCTCTCTCGAACTTGTAACACGCTAGTGAGGTCAGCTCTGTTTGCGAGTTATTGCCGGCTTGTAAGTTTTATTGTCGTGACATTTTGTCGTTTTGTCATCAGCAAACTCCTTCACACAAAAAGATGAAGGCTTCTGGGGAAAATAGATGAAAATGACAAGTGTCTTTTTCTTTCCCCTCCTGTGTCAGGAAGTGCAAGGGCACCGACTGCACTTTGCTCCGTCTCCCTTGCTTTTGTGTCAAATACAGTACAAAGTGTGTGTGTGTGTGTGTGTGTGTGTGTTTGTGTTTGTTTGTGTGTGTGTATAGCGAGAAGGAGAGAGAATGACAGAAAGGGGAGCGAGCAAAGTTCCATCAGTTCCACCTGTACATGTTGTCCTTGGCGTGCTGTTTGTGCGGGCCTTTGTTGCATATAAGCAGGCATATTTACAGAACCAGCTTTGAAGTAAATAGAAAAAGACATAACTCATCAACTGACTGCTTGTCTCTTACAACCACCTGTTGGCAAGGCTTGATTACTTTTCCTTCCATATAACATGAAACAGTTTAGCATTTTTATTTTTGGTACAGTTCAGACAGAGCTGTTGAATTTCCCATCAATCTTTCCCAATCACCTGAACGTGAAACGGAGTCGAAGAGGATCCACCAAGTAAATGTGCAACGTCCTTTTTGGCGGAATAATGAAGAAAGCAGCACTGTGTTATTAGTTTCTGAGAAAGTCTAACGCAAACATTCAGCTGTTGTTAGAAAGGCTAAGGTCAAGGCAAGAGCGGTTAGATTTAGCATTTTGCCATGGCGATGGAAACTCACATTATCCTTGAACAAATGAAACATCACACCGGAGAAAATTGCTCATATTGAAGTAGATTCTGAAGACAAACGTGAACATGCTGACGATCACTCTCTTTCTTTCCACTTTTACTCATCTACTCAATGTAAACCAACTATGGTAAAACCAAATAGTCTTACTTTTCTTGCAGCATATTAGCACTATAAACCCATCCTGCTCAGTTCTTGAAATTTCAGGAGAATTCCAAA
Source organism: Genypterus blacodes (assembly GCF_046128005.1). Lineage (NCBI taxonomy): Eukaryota > Metazoa > Chordata > Actinopteri > Ophidiiformes > Ophidiidae > Genypterus > Genypterus blacodes. The sequence goes on from NW_027466831.1 coordinate 3,587,103, forward strand.
CTGAGAGGCAAGAAGAAAGGAGTAAAAGAAAGATATGGAAAAATGTGTACAGATTGGCGGCTAGCGTGACAGAGAAAAAGAGGGCGAGAAAGAAAGGAATTGCAATTTGCGTTTGACAATCATCCCAGCATAAACAAAGAACTAAGAGCGAGTATGCTACATAATATACATATCAACGCTCAGAAGATGAGATAACAACAGCTGTGTGAAATTACATTTGAATTATGCAGGCGACTATAAATTGTTCCCACAGTCCAAGTGCAAACACGAGCATCTCACACACATGTTGGGAGGGGGTGAGGAGGGGTGAAGGAGTCAGTGGAAAACCTGTATTGGTCTATAAATAGCGTCGGCTGAAACACAGGGGTCGGCCAGTTATTCCCAAAGGTGTGATCAGTAGTTTGAGTGTCAGCGGTGCCTGCAGGCAGGTAGCCTCTGGGTTCATGTCCCGGTTATAGTGGAGCTGCTTAGGTTGACATCTCTTTCACACTTCACACACACACACACACACACATACATACACACACACACACACCGGGACTTGTGTTTCTCATTGCATATAACTGGGAGCAATGAAGATAAATGCAGTCAAATTTATGGCCGTGTGCATCTCAATTTATGCTGTGAATTTAACTTCCCTAAAGGAAAGTTGAATTAGATCTAAGCAGATCATCTCTACCCGCTATATACAGTAGTTTCCTGTTATGGTCATCTTACAAGCAAACACTCAACATTCTCCTTATACTCACCAACAACCAGACCAAATATCTAAGACAACAACGAAACAAACACAATATTCCCTTCTGTTGCTTGATGCTTGTTATTGATTCGCAAGATGACACTGATGCCTGAAATAGTTTATTGAAATACAATATTCCTCTCACAACAGAGTTCATCTGAATAAACACATTTGTGTATCCGAGAGTGAGCACATCTTGAAGGTCTAGGTTACAAGACGAAGCTAAGTGGCAGGGACATTGTGAAAAAGGTTTTATGTTTCTAGGGTTTTTTCCTGGCTGAGAAATGTGTCTTTGGAGGCAAACACCCAAGGACGTCCTCCTTCTTTTCTCCTTCCATAAACTGGAATCATAAGTTGTCACCTGGATAATTGGTGACAATGAATAACCGATGTCTAATCTGCCCCCTTAGCCTAGTATAGCTGTTTGTGTTAGCACTACTCTAGTACATTTTTAACAGGTTGAAATTCTCTACTACAACTTTCTAAAGGTATATCAACCTCACAAGTCTGATAATCTTTCCTCTGCAACAAATTTAAGCCCTTTATAGTCATATTTAGTCCCTTACAGGTGACAGAATCAGTTGTCTGCCATCTTGGCTTTCTGACCTGTTTGTGATATGGGCAGGTAGCCTAGCATAGCTGCTAGTTAGTTACTATCATATAAGGAGGTAATTTATGTCACTAATTCTACAGTTTTGTTGGTGAGCATTCATTACACTTTTACACATGGTTTTATTGGTATTTGTGTGTATTAACCTCAAGTAGAAAACCAAAATGGACAACAGGTTTACTGGCAGCACGTTTAGTCTCTCCTTGAGCAAGAATTGAGCTTCTTTTATCTGCTGGTTGGAGGCCGGCATTGCATCAAGGGTGAAAGTTATTTCTTGTTTTTAGCAGCCATCATTGTATTCACTATAAAGGAAAACCCCTGGATTCATAAAAATGTTTCATAGGGAATCACATTCATTCAAAGGGAATAAAACTCTTGATTCAGTAGCAAATACAGTATAAGTACACCCAACTGTTTTGTTAAGTAATCTAAAATTATTTGTATCCTACAAATTTCATGCAGAGCACGGCTGAAACTATACCTGACACAGCTACTGTCAAATTAAGCAATATCACCCTGAGCGAAAAATTTAAAAAGGAAATTGATTCATTGCAATTCTACTTACAAACCAATGTAACACATGTGCTCTCAGACAAACTGTGCATACACCACTGAAAAAGTGATTCATCCTCTGTTATTGACTGTTCGACCAGCACGGCTTAGAACACGTCTGATATTATGTAATATGTTTATGTAATGGAATTGATGTTATAATATGTTCTATCAGTGGAAATGTCTTCATGAAGATCAGCACTAAAGGGATCGAATGGCCATTTGGAAGGAGAGTAATATTGATCTTCATTCAGTGTGTGTGCATTGTTCAGTGAGCTCTTTGGTGCATACTGCACATACAATACGAGACACTGACTCACATATTCAGTATGTGTGAGTATATTTGTGGTGTATTTGAATGTTTAGGTGTATGCATCACCATGTGTGTGTTTGTACATGTAAGTGGTATGTATCTCAGATGAGTGATAGGGTTTCCCCATAAGCCTGTCTGGGCCTTGCATTCCTCTCATTGGTGGAGTTCAATTTATTCAAGCCTTTCAGCTAATCTGGGAAGAATGTGGGGTACAGACACACATGTGCTCCATTAAGTCCAGATCTGCGTAAATAATATAACATGCAACAGCTAACATTACAGGTAACCAAACCCAACAGCTGTGCCTTTGGCTTTACAGTGCAGCTCTCTGGCCTATAAAAAGGTTAAGGCAGTATTGATGTGCATATGTAATGAGCAGATGTATTGCAGTGCACACAGCGATTAAAGAGGCTGTAGATTCCCAACCAGAGAAAAAAAATGAATATATTTTCATAAATAACCTCTGGGAGCTTAAATCTCTCGATGAAGTTTGAATCATGCAGCATCAGCCATTCATGTTGTAAAATGACTATCTGGAAACAATTCACAATAAAGACACCAGAATTGCACCACAATGAGGAAAAATTACTCTTAATTGTGGAAAATTATTAAAAAAATAGTATCACACACAGGTTGAAGTGATCTCACTCCGCCGAGAGATTCTCTTTAAGTTAAATCAACACACTTACTCCCTCACAGTCACACTCACACAAATACACTGTGTGAAAAGTTTATCACATTGGCCTGAGTTGGGCGAGAAACATATCACACCCCGACTTGCACCCTCCCCCCATTGTTAATGTGTCCATAATCTTAGGACCACATTGGCTGTCTGTGTTTATTGTCTGCCTGCTGGGCCCTGCCAAACAACAGGACAGTGTTTGCTTTGCTGTCTGCCTGGGGAAGTCCCTCGCACAGGCCCCGCTACAGATACACAGTTCAGAGGATGGCAGCCTCTTCCTGGTGTGGTGCAGCATCTTCCTGTGGCTGCACACCAAAGTTACTTACAAACTGTGTGTGAGTTACAGAGTCACCATGTTTTTGGTTTCTAGGTAATTTCTTTTAGTTTCCATAGAGAAGAGATAATATAAGAGTGAGTACTGTACCAAATGCACCATTTTAGTCAGACATAGATGGATTAAAAGAAAGACTAAGAGGTTGGACTCCATATGTTGTAGGGCCCCATATGAAGAGATAACAATTGAGTGTGTACTGTACCAAATGCACTTTTTTGGTCAGAAATAGAGGGATTAAAAGAAAGACTAAGAGGTTTGACCCAATACGGTGTGGAGCAGAGACGGTTCACTGGCAACATTAACTGGAAGGATCACTTAGAGCCAAGCCAGAAAGTGAAAGAGAGGTGACAAGGGTGAGAGTGTGTGAAGTGTGGACTAGAAACTAGCGAGAGCGTCGTCAGGGGGACAAGTGTAAAGAACAATGCCGCTTACACTCAAACTGTTGTGAGCCGGTGAGAAAATGTGAGGACTTTTTGCCGGTGCTGTTCTGGGTGCCAGCGCTCCTAATGAGTCTGTCAGGGCCAGTTAGCGCAGCCAGGGCTGCTTGTGTCCCCTCCAGGCTGCAGACAGCTGTTATTAGCCCCGTAATGGCATGCCACAGGGCCAGATTAGCCTGGCACACTGGAGAAATATCAAACATTCACTTACGGTGGCTACTTTTCCGGCTAAAGCAGCTATTCTGTGAGGCATTTGTTTGGATGCGATGTTGGCGGACAACCCTAACAAGGCCACTGAACAAGCGCTCTCCATTGAGACGCAGACTCACTGTACGGCAGATCCTCTGTCTTGTCTCGAGGATGTATCACGTTAGCGGACAGTTGTGAAGGAGAAACGTGCTGTCATCACGTGTGAAGCGTAGCAACAAAGTGACCACCGCTGTGCGCTCATCTGTCTTCACCTTTAATAATGAGCGAAGGAAGTTAAAGCCTTACACAGCAGATATTCCCACCCTGCCTCGGGGATGGGGGGGGGGGATAGCCTGCTCTGTATACAGTGATAAGCCCTTCACATCAGCATACTCTGCCCTGCTCTGCTTAGAACACTGCTTACGCTAAGAGTCGCAATCTTTGAGTCTGCAATTTCCTCCATACTGTATGTGCTCTGTATGGAGTGTTTGCGTGAGCTTTTGCATATGTGGCTTGTGAGCGTCACTGCTTGGTAATCACTATGTACTTAAACCCATAAACACAATCTCTAAGGTGTGTTTATGGCAGTTCCACTATAAAAACTGAAGCTCTGTTCTGCTCTACTCTGCTCTGTGTGCCTACAACACGTGACAGACCAGACATGAGCAGCAGGGCCACTTTTGGTTGGTTCAGGGATGTTTTCTCACTGCGTTGTTAAATATAGTAAAGATATATCTCACTGCATAGCAATCTGAAGCCCTGTCCTTGAATGTATTTGCGTCTCTGTGTTTGCACATGTCGACTGTATGTGTCTTAGTGTGTGTGAGGTTGTATATGTGTGTGTGTGTGTGTGTGTGTGTGTGTGTGTGTGTGTGTGTTGCATGGAGGTTGAAATAAAGAGGGAGGGAGAGAGAGTAAAGAGAACTAAAAGAGGTCAAGAAAAGGAGAGGAAATGCAATAATTATTATGTTATATGCTACACTGTACTTTTCTCCCTCGGTAATCACATCACCGCCTCATTAGGATGCTGTATGGATCAAGTGTGGCAAAGCCATTAAAAGGCTTTACATTACAGCCTGCCCTCCGCCCTCATTTACAAATATAAAATAGTTGTTATCCTCTTGTTTACAACAAAACACAGCAGCAGCAGCATTTGTAAGCAGCCTGTGTAGTAGCTTGTAAAAAGGCTTTCACGGGTTCACATTATTCACTCGCAATTCATTTACTTCATAAACACCAGATAGGCAATACGCATCTAATTTGATTAATTTTCACTGTTGAATAGAAACCGAGGCACCGAGTACCTGTGAGTGAGGGATGAATGAAAGACACGACTGATTAAAAGGAGAGCAGGCACTATACTGTAGGTCACCATAGATTAGTTTGAGACTTTTTCTCACTCTTACTAAGCGTGCAGGCTTTCTGACTTTGTTGAAAACCTGAAAACTAACAAAGCTGCAGACAAAATCTTCTCATATGTGGTTTGGCGTCTGCTGAAAGTAGTGGAACGTGTGCACAAGGAAGAACTTAAACAATAACTTCTCTCTGTGTGTCTCTCTCACCTTCCAGAGCAGATATGTGGCTACAGACAGAGGTGTGAGGCTCTACAGTTCCTTGCCCATGCGCCCAACCCCTGATGGCAAGAGACTGCCCTCTACTGGGGTAAGACACATCTCTCCCAACCCTTCCTCCCCCTTCACCCTTGCTCTCTCACCCCTTTGGTCTTACACCTGTTCCCACAAGCCCCCCCCCCCCCCCCCCCCCCCACACACACACACACCAACCCACGCCCACACAACCCCCCAGTCCAATCAGCAAAGACGACCGCCAATACTTGGACTTGAATAATCACGAGCTCTCCAACCTAAAGACCTTCATTACAGCTTCATCACAGCTTTACATTACACCTCTCCTTCCCCCTCCTTTATTACTCCATATATCTCCACCCACGCTCGCTCTTCACCTTTGACCTCACAGGCCCAGGTTGGATGTCCAAGCCGTCGCTTACAACCACAAGGCAACTAGTATAGCTCTGTATTGTTATCCAGGTAGCTTTACATACATTGCAGTGTGTTTGTTCCCCTGTGGCTTCCTGGAAAAGCTGTGTCTGGGTTAGATTTATTTTTACATAAATGGAGAGGGTTGATGTATATAACAAGTGTCAAAACGTGAAATATTTGGGTGATTGTTTTCTGTATCGTGACAGTAAAGGCTTGTAGGAAGGAAGAGAACAGTTTCGATCTATTGAAGTTTAGACGGCGCAGTGGAAGTATTGTGACTTTGACAAAGTGCCGCAACAGTAAATTGACTTTGTTTGTGAAACCTTCATTCCAAAAAAAAGAAAAGCAAAAAGAAATCTATTAGGATGTGAAAATCATAATTACGATCTGGCTTGCCTTTCTTTAACGCATTAACGTAACAAAGGAGGGAAAATGAAAGAACAATAGAGGGAAAAGAGAGAATTTAATTTAATGTCTCCCTTTTTCATGTTTCACTCCAAGCAAGTGCTTCTTGAATTATCGCCTCAGTGCTTCAGGGCTCAGTGAATGAAATGGGAGGTGAGAGAGAGAGAGAGGGAGAGAGGGAGAGAGGGAGAGAGGGAGAAAAAGAGAGGGAGGGAGAGAGAGTGAGACAGACAAAGTGAAAGCTGTTGTAATATTGTTGGTGAGCACCTTTTTTTAATTACAACAGAGATTGTATTGATGTCTCGGGCCACATGTCCTAAATCATTTATCAAGGGGGAGAGTGCTAACAAAGCATTTCTAAGAAACCCAGCCTCTCCCGGGGCCTGGAATCATACGTTATCTAAAGTGAATATTGTTAATGCCATTCTGCGGAGAGAACCACTTACAAATCACGGGAATGAGTTCCTTGTCAGGCCACGTGCGCGGTAGTCAAGATATATATCCACTTTCATCTGATCTTCCGTTGGGCAAATTAAACTCAGCATCTTGAATCTCCATGTAGAAGTTGGAGATAAAATGATGAGAGGCGTGTTGGAAATCGCTTAAATCGTCCGTGTGATTTAGCAACGGAAGATTTCATCGTCGAACGCACGAAGAAGAAGAAGAAAAAAAATATGCAGAGCGCAACACAAAAGGGAGATACGTGCTGTTCCCTGCTCCCTCTTTGGTTTTGCTGTCGTTTCTTTTGTGTGTTATTACCTGGGTGTAGCCTCAGTACAGTAGCTACAGGCGGCACGCAGGAGGAGAACATATAAGCCACTTAACATGCAGGAGGAAACCAGACATTTTTTTCCATCGCACTTATCGGGTGCTCGCTGTGTCAAGGTGCAGTAGGTCCCTGCTAACCAACCTCCCCCCTCCTCCCCCCCCCCCCCCCCCCCCCCACCCCCCACCCCCCCACCCCACCCCACCCCACCCATACTCCCCCCTTCCTTCCCCTGCGTACTCCTTTTATTTTTTCCCCTGATCTCTATCTCTGACCCCTCCCTCCCTGCACCACCCCCACCACCACCAGCCTCAGTTCAGTTAAAAAGTAGGCTTGGCACTTCCGCACTAACAAACACACACATACACACACACCCTGACGCATGCAAGCGTTCACACTTTTCTCTCTGTCAAACTAACCTCATCCAACTCCTGTTCCTCACCTCTGTGTTTCCTGTCAAGGTGCCGTGCCCCCCTCCCCCCCTCCCCCCTCCAACCCTTAACCACCAGCTCTGCCCCCACTACCTTCCTCTTCTTTCTCTCAAAGACTTTTATAGCTTTAAATGCCTACAGTTAATTTTGGGGAGCTCCCCCCCCCCCCCCCCGTGTCCCGTATTGATGTTATTTTGAGTGGAGTTTTGCACATGAAGTGGGAGGGGTTTGGGTTATTACTGACTTCAAATATCTACTCAAAATAAGGCTGTAGCTATTATTTCTATTCTATGGGCTAATGTGAAATCCTGCAGATAGCATGGATTAGTTAATGCCGGGTTGTATGTGCTGCGTCTTTACATCACATGTACACATGTACTGTACCTCTCAGTTGGGTTCTGTACAATAAATAACAATTCAGCAGGGATGTCAGGCAGTTA